>NW_024644664.1:0-208 GCF_008729295.1 Plectropomus leopardus
AGCGGCCAAAGACCCTCGTGGTCCCAGTCATTACGCTCACGGTGAGCCTCGCTTGTGCCGCCTTCCAAATCGCACTGCCATAGTGCATAAAATGTTTACGTCGTCCGGATGTAAAATACATTTGGTAACAAGTCCCCCACTCCCCGGGACTGCCACCCCAGTGATACGTTTGTCCCTTCACGTGATGCTAAAAGTTTACGAAAAAGTC
>NW_024644665.1:0-213 GCF_008729295.1 Plectropomus leopardus
AAAGACAAGACAGACTGGAAGAACTGGAGACCTATCGCTCTTTTAAATTTGGACTGTAGACTTTTTCGTAAACTTTTAGCATCACGTGAAGGGACAAACGTATCAATGGGGTGGCAGTCCCGGGGAGTGGGGGACTTGTTACCAAATGTATTTTACATACGGGCGACGTAAACATTTTATGCACTATGGCAGTGCGATTTGGAAGGCGGCACA
>NW_024644666.1:0-601 GCF_008729295.1 Plectropomus leopardus
ACAGCATGATCAGGCTGTTCATAGTATAGCCTGTTGAAAAAATGGTCTAAAAAGTCAATATTTTGAGCATTTTAAACCAAAGTTTCGTATGGAGAAAAACGCCATACTATAGCTCAGAGAAAAAAGGTCAAAAAAGTGATCTTTCGAAACGCTGAAAAAAGTCATAGAACAGCAATTTTGGGCTGTTTATAGTGCAATCTGTTGAAAAAATGGTCTAAAAAGTCAATATTTTGCGTGTTTTAGGCCAAAGTTTAGTATGGAGAAAAACGGCATACTATAGCTCAGAAAAAAAAGGTCAAAAAAGTGATCTTTCGAAATGCTGAAAAAAGTCATAGAACAGCAATTTCGGGCTGTTTATAGTGTAATCTGTTGAAAAAAAGGTCTAAAAAGTCAATATTTTGAGCGTTTTAGGCCAAAGTTTAGTATGGAGAAAAATGCCATACTATAGCTCAGGGAAAAATTGTCAAAAAAGTGATCCCGCGAAATGCTGAAAATAGTCATAGCACAGCATGTTGATGGTGTTTATAGTATAGCCTGTTGAAAAAATGGTCTAAAAAGTCAATATTTTGAGCGTTTCAGGCCAAAGTTTAGTATGGAGAAA
>NW_024644667.1:0-231 GCF_008729295.1 Plectropomus leopardus
GCAAGCAGCCATTCTCGTGCCCAATGGAGACGACGGCACCACGACAAATGAGACCCGCCCCAGGAGGTTGCACTGGGCAGCAAGCGCTTGGGGGTCATCGCTTCCCGGCCTTTTGGCTAAGATCAAGTGTAGTATCTGTTCTTATCAGTTTAATATCTGATACGTCCTCTATACGGGGACAACATATTAAACGGATTTTTGGCAGCAGGGGCCGAACAAGGGGCTTGCCCC
>NW_024644668.1:0-372 GCF_008729295.1 Plectropomus leopardus
TCGCCTTTTACTAAAGACTTCCGTGGAGAGGAACACCACTGAGTTGACCCTATTTTTGACAGGCTTTGCCATTTGGTTGAGCCTTGTGCATTTGTGAACAGCAAGCCTAGACTGGAGCGATTCACCACGGGCGGGCGTGACGCGCAGGCAGCTGTTCTCATGCGCAAGCAGCTATTCTCGTGCCCAATGGAGACGACGGCACCACGACAAGTGAGACCCGCCCCAGGAGGTTGCACTGGGCAGCAAGCGCTTGGGGGTCATCGCTTCTCGGCCTTTTGGCTAAGATCAAGTGTAGTATCTGTTCTTATCAGTTTAATATCTGATACGTTCTCTATACGGGGACAACATATTAAACGGATTTTTGGCAGCAGG
>NW_024644669.1:0-2500 GCF_008729295.1 Plectropomus leopardus
CTCTTTGTGTGTCTGTGTGTGTGTGTGTGTGTGTGTGTGTGTGTGTGAGACACAATCATTCTGCCCTGAATTCATTTTTACATTTGATGCACAGCTGTTTTCCTCCAGATTAATAAAGTTTCATCTGATTTCGTGCTCATCAATCAGCTCTTTTTGATTCATTGTTCTGTTATTTGGTTGAAAATATTCAACAATTGAAAATTTACTTGCTGCAGATTTTGCAACATCCAGGATTCAGCCAAGTTTTGAGCCAAGATTTACTTGCATTTGACTGTTTTTAGGATCAAGCTGTACGAGTGTTTTTGAATAACCTTTTGAAACTTGAGCAAACTGGCTTTATTTCATAAAAATGGAAGGGCAACAAAAGAAATGGCCCCAAAAACGGTCATGAAGTGCCTTTTTGAGCCTAAGTTTCTGCTTTAAACAGGGACTTTAACTGTGATTTTGACCATATTTTGATGATGTTACATTTTAAATTTCTCAGGGCACTTTGGTCATTGTTTCGTGGTTTTCCTGCTCTCCAGGTGGTAGATTAGTTTCCATTAACCCTCAAATTGGGCAACTTGAAACAGCCAATACAAAATACTCAGAATGGAAACACGCCAGTTTCAAAAAACTCCTGTTTATCACAGAAAAGTTTTTACGCTGACATGAGGTTTTATTTCAGGCATTTCGCAAAAAAACATATTTCATAAAACTACAATGGAAACACTTTGTAGTCTTTTATAGCTCATATGATGTGTAACAGCAGGTGGCGGTAATGAGACTTTATGGACGCAAACGGCCAATAAACCCAAAGAAGAAGAAAAACAAAGTCACATGATACATGACTCTGTGTGTGAGGACGAAGGAAGAGACCAGACACAGAAATTCATTTTCCATCAGCTTTACTGAGCAGCTGCAACAGAAATAAAGCTGCCAAAGTTTGGACATCCATCACCATGGTTACTAGGATGTTATCGCCAGAGGAGGAGTCACGTGACATTACTCAGTGGAAACACAGTCACCTCGAAATTTCAAAATATCGCTTAAGTTTTGCACAAATCTGTGATGGAAACCTGCTTATAGTGTGATGTGAGCCAGCAGAGTGACGCAGTGTGTGTGTGTGCGTGTGTGCGTGCGTGCATGTGTGTGTGTGCGTGTTGGATTATTCTCTCCTGAGGTCAAAAGTGAACTCGTGGCAGTAACAGAACTTTGACTCTCTCGTGTTAATTCGACTCCTCAATAAAAACATCTTTTGTGAATAAATAAATAAAGCCGGCGTCCTCAGGCGACTCGCTTGGCGATGGAGTTTCGTTCTGCTTTAGGAGGAGTCGTGCAGCCCTCCTGGCTCGCCGCGCCGCTGTAATAAATGTAACATTAAATCTTATTTTACAGTCTCATTTGTCTTCCTGTAAACGCACCGCGGGACTTCTGCTGAATCACCGAATATCCTCAGATTTTACAGCGTGAGCTGACATCCATTAGCAGCGTGTTTGGGGAGGTTTGGGGGGGGGGGTACTCAGACAGATCTGAACCTTTGACCTCTGGCTGTTAGACTGCGGCCCACCGATGAGCCCGATGAGACCTGTGCCCACAGATCGTCCCCGAGGTTAAAGCTCGCCGTCCCTCAGAGACGCACTTCAGGTGCGGTAAACGTTTCTGCTCCGAGGCTGAAAACCCGCCGCGTCACTCAGTGGACGGACATTTCCCAGAAGTCTCGGAGGCTCAGATAATCGAGCCGTTCGTAGCAGAGATAAATGAGAGGTCAGCGAAGACGCTCAGAGCCAAAAAACCAGGAGATTATTCACCATTAACCCTAAAACACCCATTTCACCTGAAACATCACGGATCCGTTCGGTTATATGAAACAGAAGAAAATGATGAAAATATTTCAAAAAATCTTTCTTTTTTTTATTCTCAGTGTTTTTTGCATTACAGTATTTTGAAAAGTGTTTCAGCAGCTGATCGTATCATCATGTTAACCTGAAAAACCCTCAGCAGACTGACTTAGTTTCTCTCAAAAACACAGGAAGAAGGCGAAAGACGAAATTACCCCCCAACAAAAGCAAAACAAAAACTGAAAAGTACAAGAGAATTACCTGAAAGTTACTACCCAAAAAGGAAAGAAAGAAAAAAAGTAAATTACAAATATTATGTAAAAAAATGTAACAATTTTATATCTTTTTTTTTTAAGACAGTGTCCTTTTTTCTTGACATTTTAACTTTAAAATTAAATTTCTTGCAAATTATGGAGCATGTCTTTTTCATGGGGTATTTCAGTTGATAATTGCCTCTTTTTTCATTGTTTTGAAAGAAATTGCACCAATTTGCTTTTGTTAAAGCTTAAAAACTTGTGACAAGCATCTGAAAACAGTGATGCCAGTACAGGTTTTAAAGGGTTAAACAATAGAGAAAATAGAGAATTCAGATTCACACGTTGTCAAACCAGGATCCCGACGCCTAAAGACCCCTGCGGCCGCAGCGTGATGCACAGCTCCACAGCGTCAGCTTATATATA
>NW_024644670.1:0-367 GCF_008729295.1 Plectropomus leopardus
GTGCGCTATGAAGAGAAACCAGAGCATGTACAGCCCTCCGCACCGGAGCGGCCAAAGACCCTCGTGGTCCCAGTCATTACGCTCACGGTGAGCCTCGCTTGTGCCGCCTTCCAAATCGCACTGCCATAGTGCATAAAATGTTTACGTCGTCCGTATGTAAAATACATTTGGTAACAAGTCCCCCACTCCCCGAGACTGCCACCCCATTGATACGTTTGTCCCTTCACGTGATGCTAAAAGTTTACGAAAAAGTCTACAGTCCAAGTGTAAAAGAGCGATAGGTCTCCAGTTCTTCCAGTCTGTCTTGTCTTTGTCCTTGTGAGTAGAGTCACTGTCCCTGCTCTACGTTGTCGGTCAGTTTCTCAAC
>NW_024644671.1:0-220 GCF_008729295.1 Plectropomus leopardus
CAAGCAGCCATTCTCGTGCCCAATGGAGACGACGGCACCACGACAAGTGAGACGCGCCCCAGGAGGTTGCACTGGGCAGCAAGCGCTTGGGGGTCATCGCTTCTCGGCCTTTTGGCTAAGAACAAGTGTAGTATCTGTTCTTATCAGTTTAATATCTGATACGTCCTCTATACGGGGACGTATCAGATATTAAACTGATAAGAACAGATACTACACTTGA
>NW_024644672.1:0-211 GCF_008729295.1 Plectropomus leopardus
CTGTAGACTTTTTCGTAAACTTTTAGCATCACGTGAAGGGACAAACGTATCAATGGGGTGGCAGTCCCGGGGAGTGGGGGACTTGTTACCAAATGTATTTTACTTACGGACGACGTAAACATTTTATGCACTATGGCAGTGCGATTTGGAAGGCGGCACAAGCAAGGCTCACCGTGAGCGTAATGACTGGGACCACGAGGGTCTTTGGCCG
>NW_024644673.1:0-238 GCF_008729295.1 Plectropomus leopardus
AGACTTGTGCGCTATGAAGAGAAACCAGAGCATGTACAGCCCTCCGGTGCGGAGGGCTGTACATGCTCTGGTTTCTCTTCATAGCGCACAAGTCTTTCGCCTTTTACTAAAGACTTCCGTGGAGGGGAACACCACTGAGTTGAACCTATTTTTGACAGGCTTTGCCATTTGGTTGAGCCTTGTGCATTTGGGAACAGCAAGCCTAGACTGGAGCGATTCACCACGGGCGGGCGTGACG
>NW_024644674.1:0-232 GCF_008729295.1 Plectropomus leopardus
TGTAGACTTTTTCGTAAACTTTTAGCATCACGTGAAGGGACAAACGTATCAATGGGGTGGCAGTCCCGGGGAGTGGGGGACTTGTTACCAAATGTATTTTACATACGGACGAGGTAAACATTTTATGCACTATGGCAGTGCGATTTGGAAGGCGGCACAAGCGAGGCTCACCGTGAGCGTAATGCCTGGGACCACGAGGGTCTTTGGCCGCTCCGGTGCGGAGGGCTGTACA
>NW_024644675.1:0-300 GCF_008729295.1 Plectropomus leopardus
AGTATAGTATGGCGAAAAATCTCAAATTTTGACATGTCCAAAAAATGCCTGAAAACCACTTATTATAACTCATAGAGCTGTGCCATAGCATAGCATGTTGAACAAAGGGCACACAAAAAGCCAAAAAGTCATTATGAAGCATGTTGAAAAAAATTACGAAAAACCGCATAGTATAGTATGGCGAAAAATCTCAAATTTTGACCTGTCCAAAAAATGCCCGAAAACCACTTATTATCACTCGGACAGCCGCACTATAGCATAGCATGTTGAAACAAGGGTCAAAAAAGGGCAAAAAAGTCC
>NW_024644676.1:0-218 GCF_008729295.1 Plectropomus leopardus
GCATGTTCGGGCTGTTTATAGTGTAATCTGTTGAAAAAATGGTCTAAAAAGTCAATATTTTGAGCATTTCAGGCCAAAGTTTAGTATGGAGAGAAACGCCACACTATAGCTCAGGGAAAAAAGGTCAAAAAAGTGATCTTTCGAAACGCTGAAAAAAGTCACAGAACAGCTTGTTTGGGCATTTTATAGAGTAATTTGTTGAAAAAAAGGTCTAAAAA
>NW_024644677.1:0-351 GCF_008729295.1 Plectropomus leopardus
ATAACATAATTTCATAGTTATGATTATTATTTACTCAAGGATGTGTTTGTGGATAGTCAGGAATGTGAAAAATCAAACAATAATTTCTGTTTTTACAGTTTTTAGCTATGATCAAGTGTTATTTTGTTGAGTTTTAAAAAAAGAAAAATCACCTAAATAACAAACCAGTGGTTTTCTTTTAAAAAAAAATACACTTTAAGAATTAAAAAAAGAAAAGAAATTGCTTCTAAAATACCATAAAATTTGAAGAAATTCAATTAAGACATTAATTTAGCTGACATACACGAAGGGAGAGACAGAACAGGGGGAGAAAATAAGGAAACATACATGATGGTAAACAAAATGTTACTC
>NW_024644678.1:0-215 GCF_008729295.1 Plectropomus leopardus
TGTAGACTTTTTCGTAAACTTTTAGCATCACGTGAAGGGACAAACGTATCAATGGGGTGGCAGTCCCGGGGAGTGGGGGACTTGTTACCAAATGTATTTTACATACGGACGAGGTAAACATTTTATGCACTATGGCAGTGCGATTTGGAAGGCGGCACAAGCGAGGCACACCGTGAGCGTAATGACTGGGACCACGAGGGTCTTTGGCCGCTCCG
>NW_024644679.1:0-223 GCF_008729295.1 Plectropomus leopardus
GCTCAAGAGGTGACGCCGCACACACCGTCACACACACCCTCAAACACCCTCAAACACGCCGTCACACACACCGTCACACACACCGTCACACACACCCTCAAACACACCCTCAAACACACCGTCACACACACCCTCAAACACCCTCAAACACACCCTCAAACACGCCGTCACACACACCGTCACACACACCCTCACACACACCCTCAAACACACCCTCAAACAC
>NW_024644680.1:0-4055 GCF_008729295.1 Plectropomus leopardus
GGTTCTGATGGGTTCTCATTGGTTCTGATGGGTTCTCGTTGGTTCTGCTCAGCACTGATGGGTTCTGATGGGTTCTTATTGATTCTGATGGGTTCTCATTGATTCTGTTGGGTTCTTGTTGGTTCTGATCAGCACTGATGGGTTCTGATGGGTTGTGGTCTGTCTGTGATCCAGGTCGTGTACCACGAGCGCCACATCCAGAGGTTCTGGGAGCGTCACAGAGCTCTGTTCCCGGACGCCGTGCTGGTCGGTCCAGAGGAGAACCTGCAGGAAAGCAAGGCCAGATCCATGGCTGTGTGAGTGCCGAGAGCCGCCGTCACACCTTCACATCACCGTTTTAACCCTTTAGAGCCTCTGAGGGTCACGCAGACAGCGTGGTTTATATACACAGTACATGTTTTTTAAGATAAGCTATTTTTTTTTAGAGTTTTGAAACTTCGTCCATGAAATTTACAATGTACGTAGGACATCGAATGCTTACGTGTGTGTGTGCGTGTGCGTGTGTGTGTGCATGTGTGTGTGTGTGTGTGTGTGTGTGCGTGTGTGTGTGTGCATGCGTGTGTGTGTGTGTGTGTGTGTGTGTGTGCGTGCGTGTGTGCAGCGAGGCGTGTAAGAAGGATCCAGAGTGTGATTACTACTTCAGCATCGACTCAGACGTGGCCCTAACCAACCCCGACACCCTGAGGATCCTCATCGAGGAAAACAAGTACGTCAGCTCCCGTCTTCATTGAAAAGTTCACTCTGCTACCCCAAACCTGAACAAGTACAGACCAGAACCCTCATACATGACCTAAACCTGAACAAGTACAGACCAGAACCCTCATACATGACCTAAACCTGAACAAGTACAGACCAGAACCCTCATACATGACCTAAACCTGAACAAGTACAGACCAGAACCCTCATACATGACAGGTTCACACTGGTGTCCTCTGATATCCCCTACAGCAGGGAGACCATCATGTTTCAAGGATTTTGTGACAGTTCTTGTTTCGTTTCTCAGATTTTCTGAAGTTTCTTGCATTTTCGGACAGTTTTAAGATTTCTCGGATTTTAGGACATTAAGGTCTTTGGAAGGACCTCTGTCGGGGGGTATGAGGAATCCTCCAGTGGGGCCAGATTTGGTCCGCGGGCCGTAAGTTGAGTATCACTGAGAGATGCTCTGTGACGTCAGTGTTTAATGTTCTCTGTGATTTCCGTGTTTGTGTCTCAGGTCCGTCATCGCTCCCATGCTGTCCAAACACGGGAAGCTGTGGAGTAATTTCTGGGGCGCTCTGAGTCCTGAAGGTTTCTACTCCAGGTCTGAGGACTACATCGAGATCGTGCAGGCCAAGAGGATGTGAGTGCACGCACAGAGCGAGTCCTCTGAGGACTCAGCTGAGATCCAACACGTTAACAACATGTAACACGTGTGTTCTCCTGCAGCGGCCTGTGGAACGTGCCGTACATCAGTCAGGCGTACCTGATCAAAGGCAGCGTGCTACGATCCAGACTGACCCAGGTGGACCTGTATGTGGACTCAGAGATGGACCCCGACATGGTGTTCTGCAGGAGCATCAGAGACCAGGTGAGTCACGCAAGACATCTCAGACATCACAGACATCATGAACATCACTGACATCACAGATATGAACATCACGGACATCACAGATATCACAGATATCACAGATATCACGGACATCACAGACATCTCAGACATCACGAACGTCACAGACATTGCAACTGAACGTCTTTCTTTTTTCCTGATAAGTTTCTTTAATCCGTCTAAAAAAGTGTGACTCACAGAGAGCATGCACGCCGAGTACCATGAATTTATCTGTTCGTAGTGAAAATTTGCAATTTGAGACAAAATGTAAAGACACATTTGAAAGTTTTGAAAAACTGAATGTACCCTCACAGTTTTGGAAAAGTCCTGGGACTTTGTTTCTTAATGTACAATAACAAATGATGTGTTCAAGGAATGTTGGAAATTTGAAAAATAATAACAAAACTGTTTTGTACAGTTTCTGGCTGTGAAATAAACACGGTCATTTTTGGTGATTTTTGGTGATTTTTAAAGATCAAATCGTTAATAGTTTTTTTCTGTAAAAATCAGTAAATTCTTTTAAGAAAAAAACTTTAATGTTTATCTTTAAAAACTGTCAAAATTATTTTAAAAAAACCAACACATTTTTTTCGATACAAACAGTGATCCTTAAGTTTCTTTTTACAATTTTGAGGTTTCGGCTGCTTTTTGCTTTGTTTCTGTAGTTCATATTTTCTACACAAATCCAGATAAATCCTCGAATGTTTTAACTTTTAATACCAATACTTAAAACCAAAAAATGTAAAACAAAAATCAACTCTTTAAAAAAAAATCCCCACATTTGTTAAAATAAAACAAGAAATGGCCAAACATAAAAAAAATCACTTGAAATCATCAAAATTACTCAGTTTTTCTATACAAACACGGATCCTTTTTGTTGCATTTGCACACGTCCTTTAATATTTTTAACTCTTAATATTAGTGTTGAAGATATTTTTGTAAAAACCGGACCTGAAGGTGAACAGCCTCTGGAGCCTTTGTCACAGCTGATCTGCGTCCTCAGGGAGTCTTCATGTTCGTGTCAAACCGAGACGAGTTTGGTCGTCTGGTGGCGTCGACCAACTTCAACACGTCCCAGCTGCACCCGGACATGTGGCAGATCTTCGACAACCCCGTGGTCAGTGTGACACGCAGACACGTCAACACGTGAAGACGAGGTACGGGGAAAAATGTCCAGGCTGAAAGTGTCTCTGTCTCTGCAGGACTGGAAGGAGAAGTACATCAGTGAGAATTACTCCAAAATCTTTGAGGACGGCGAGACGTTTGTGGAGCAGGTAACAGGAATCAGAGAAACGTTTCGCCTGAAAGTTCTCAACATTTCGGTCGAATAACGAACGTCATAAAAGCATTCACACGCTTTTGGAAAAGTCCTGAAATTTTCTTTCCAAAACGTACAACACACCCAAAAATAATCTCATTTTTTACAGTTTCTGGTGTCATTTTTGGTGATTTTTGAAGAAAACGTGCCGCACGAGTTTAAAGGGAAGTCTGTGGAATTCATCAAAAACCTACAAAGAAGAAAAACAAAGTTGCCAGTTTTTTTCTTAAAAAATCATACGAACTTTTAAAAATGAAAAATTGCCAAAGATTTTTTTTATCTCTCTACAATTTTATTTTATTTTAAAGCACAAAAAGACAAAATTCTTCTTTAACAAAATAAGTGACTAAATATTTTTAAAGAAGAAAAAATAAAATCACCAAAAATAAAATCAAAACGTGAGTCCCTGTCTGTGTCCCTCAGCCCTGTCCACGTGTTGACTGTCTGTCTGTGTGTCCCTCAGCCCTGTCCGCGTGTTGACTGTCTGTCTGTGTGTCCCTCAGCCCTGTCCGGATGTTTACTGGTTTCCGGCCTTCTCAGAGAAGATGTGTGATCACCTGGTGGAGACGATGGAGCATAACGGAGGATGGTCCGGAGGAACACACAAGGTGACATGTCCTCCTGTCTGTCCAACTGTCCTTCCACGTGTCTGTCCGTTTGTCTCTGTGTCTGAGTTTTGAGGTTTGACAGTTTTTTCTCTGTTTTTTGGGGGGTTAGGACGAGCGTCTGGCCGGTGGTTATGAAAATGTCCCGACGGTGGACATCCACATGAACCAGATCGGCTTTGAGAAGGAGTGGCTGAAGTTCCTGAAAGAGTACATCGTTCCCGTCACCGAAAAACTTTATCCTGGATATTATCCCAAGGTACGTCCCGGTGTCCCCTCAGCAGGACGCGCAGCGCGAGAAAAACCTGACACGGAGATTTATCCTGCATGTACGGGGTTACTGCGCTCACGAAAATCCTCGAAACGTCTCCGAATTAGCAAATAAAAAAAACATTTTTTACAGGGTGTTAAATTTAAAAGAAAAAAAAATTCAGTTTCTTTAAAAATCGACAAAATGTTTATTGAAAAAAAACACCAAAATGTCTTTTTTAAACAAAACCAAAGTTTCTCAAAGAAAAACAAAATCAGCGAAAAAGGCCTCAAAAAA
>NW_024644681.1:0-8219 GCF_008729295.1 Plectropomus leopardus
CGCCATAGCCAAGACTTTTGCAAAAACGGCAAAAAACACCCTAACCACGCATGTCCAAAAAAAAGGCAAGGCCATAGTATGACAAAAATTCCAAAAAATGGCACGTTCCAAAAATCGCTGAAAAAACCTCTAAACATCCTAAAATAGCGTGCGAAGTCACGCTATAGCAAAGACTTTTGCAAAAACGGCTAAAAACACCCTAATCATGCATGTCCAAAAAATGACTGAAAAAAAGGCAAGGCTATAGTATGGCAAAAATGTCAAAAAATGGCGCTTTCCAAAAATGGCTGAAAACACCTCTAAACATCCTAAAATAGCGTGCGAACTCACGCCATAGCAAAGACTTTTGCAAAAACGGCCAAAAACACCCTAAAAAAGTATGTCTACAAAATGACTGAAAAAAAGGCAAGGCTATAGTATGGCAAAAATGTCAAAAAAAATGGCACGTTCCAAAAATGGCTGAAAACACCCCTAAAAAGCTTAAAACAGCGTGCTGAGCCACGCCATAGCATAATATGTTGCAAAAACGGCCAAAAACACCCTAAAAATGCATGTCTAAAAAATGACCGGAAAAAAAGGCAAGGCTATAGTATGGCAAAAATGTCAAAAATGCCGTGTTCCAAAAATGGCTGAAAACACCTCTAAACAGCCTAAAACAGCGTGCTGAGACACGCCATAGCAAAGACTTTTGCAAAAACGGCAAAAAACACCCTAATCATGCATGTCCAAAAAATGACTGAAAAAAAGGCAAGGCTATAGTATGGCAAAAATGTCAAAAAATGGCGCTTTCCAAAAATGGCTGAAAACACCTCTAAACATCCTAAAATAGCGTGCGAACTCACGCCATAGCAAAGACTTTTGCAAAAACGGCCAAAAACACCCTAATCATGCATGTCCAAAAAAAAGGCAAGGCCATAGTATGACAAAAATGTCAAAAAATGGTGCGTTCCAAAAATGACTGAAAACGCCTCTAAACAGCCTGAAATAGCGTGCTATGTCAGGCCATAGCATATTATGTCGCAAAAACGGCCAAAAACACCCTAAAAATGCATGTCCAAAAAATGACCGAAAAAAAGGCAAGGCTATAGTATGGCAAAAATGTCAAAAAATGGTGCGTTCCAGAAATGGCTGAAAACACCTCTAAACAGCCTAAAACAGCGTGCTAAGTCACGCCATAGCAACGAATGTATGGCAAAAATGAAAAAAAATGAAATATCCAAAAAAAATGCTGAAAATCACTTAGTACACTTAGTTGTCGATACACATCATAGTATGTCATCACAAATGACCCATGATAGTTCAGGATGTCATCAAAAGTGTCACAATAAGGTCATCGTAAAGTTTCCACAGAAAAAGCCACAAACATGAGATGGTTTATAAAAGGCACTGTATCTTCTGTCATAAAATCTCAGTGTGTTATTTCAGCAATAAAAAAGTAATGAAGCGAAAGAGTGGGTAAGCCGAAGGAGTCACTGACCGGAGTGTCCGAACATGGTGGCCACACACTCTCCCGAGTAGAAGTCAAATATGCTGATGTTCTTGTCTGAGCAGGAGGTGGCGATGTAGAGACCTGACGGGTCGATCTGCACCTGAGGAGGACAGAGGGGGACGCCTCAGCACCTGCATGCTCCATACAGGTGCATCTCAAAAAAAGTGACTATCATGAAGAAATTCAATTTTCTTAATTTAATTAACAACAATTTTTTTGACTTTTCCATCTGTAGGCCATATTATTAAAATTTAAAAATCAAAAATGCTTTAACATTTTGGTTCATGCGGTGAGTCTAGAACATGTTAAAATCTGACTTTCTTAGAGACCTGATGGAAATTCTTGAACTTTTTAACAATATTACCATTTTCTGAGATGCACCTGTAACTGCCATGGCAACAGCATTTTTGGATGGATGGTGCAACGTACCTTAATCAGAGTCCCATCCTCGCCCTGAGAGCCTTTATACATCTTCTTCTGTTTCCCGTTACTGATGTTAAAGATCCTGCAGAGGGAGGAGGAGGAGCATTAATGTTGGTCCAATTCTGCAGTCAGTTCTCACAGATTAAACCATCAATGTACGTTTGTTGCTTCAGTATTTTGTAGTTGGTGTGTTTTGTTCAGAGCGGTGCAGTTATATTCTGATTCTGTGCCCTGAAGCTCACTGATGTAAAACTAAATGATAAAATACTATCATAAAAACCACCGGCTTCGTCCTGAGAGGGTTTATGTCACTGCATGCCGTTCCCTGTCTGACCAGCAGGAGGCAGCCTGAAAACACAGCAGCAACACTGGAAACCAGATACACAGCTGGACTGGAAACCAGTCAGAAAAGCACTCAGAGTTTATCTCAGCCATTGAAATGATAAAAGATGAACTCCTCGTACCTGAAGTTGTCGTGACTGAGTGAATGAACACATGAATGTGAGCCTCTTAACGTCGAGATACATGAATTACAGGAAAGATTTGATGTTCGATACTGCGGGCTGATGTTTTGTATTTTGCCAATAATCTGTAAAATAATGAAAATGCTGTGTGTATTAAACTCAACCAACAGCAGGGAAGGCAGAATGTCAAACATGCAAAGAACGAGTCAGCATGAAACTTTTACTTTGTAAAACCTCAGGGTGATATTTTTATTTATCTATTTTTATTTTGACTTTATAAAAACGTTGCTGGGAACTTTCTGTATAAGTTTTAGTTAAGATTAAATATATGTTAAAGGCATTTCAACAAAGTTAATATTGAAATTTGTTATATTCCAAATTCTAAATATTGACAGAAAGATTTACATTTTTATTGTAAATGCATTTTGGTTCCATATATCGGTTATCAGTCTTTATTAAGTTCAAATAATTTGTATCGGTATCGGCCCTGAAAAACCGATGTAGCTACACCGGTCCAAAGACTGAATGGCCACGCTTCGTACTGATGTTTCTGAAGATTTATGTGTCTCCTCTTTTCTGTCCTCAAACACCTTCAGTCTCTGTACAATGTGAAAACTATACAAATAAAAGACATAACAGTTTGAAACACGCATTCTCCTTCACAAAGTGTCCATTCTTAAGCAGTCCTCATTAGCACAGTCATCATCAGCAGTCACGTTGCTCTTACCCAGAATGCTATGAATGATAACGTTTTACTTGGATAAATCTAGTAATTTCCAGAACCAAACAATGGATATCTGTGTACTTTCAGATAAAATATGATACCTTCAACTTTAAAAAAAAGGTGTCAAGAGATTCGTTACTCTGAAATCACTCTGGTTATGTTCTACAAGTACAACCAGGTTGTGAATAGGCCAGTCAAGAACGGACGGGTTAGAGAGCCTCTTCCTCTAACTTTCTACTTCCTAACTGTACCGATGCCTCTCTCACCGGTCCATCTTCTTCTTTACCGATATCAAGCACTTGTCCAGGTGTATTGCTTTTTGGGTCATTTTTTCGACAGGCCATATTATGGTGTGTCTCTGCACGCTATTTAATGCAGTTTTCAGCTGTTTTTCAGACATGTCATTTTTTGATTTTTTCACCATAATATAGCCTTGCTTCTTCAACGTGCCATTTCTGGTGTTTTTTGCTCCAATCTTCATATTTCACCTTGGAGAGCGCCAGCGCTGTCTCAGTGTGTCAGTGTCAGTGTCTAAAATATTACTTCTTCCACCAAACTGGACTCTGTGCCACCTTTTCGTTTCATACAGATCTTCTGCCACAAATTTTCCTGGTGGAGGCAGCGGACCAGAGGTTTTCATGGAAAGTAGATCTTTTTGAGGTTAGTGGTTCTATACTTTTGGGATCATTGATGCTGTCAATTGAGAGTGGACGACCATCTATGATTGACATGGCTTCATAGAGAAATGTCCTTAGTGAAAAATCATTTTGTCTTCCCACGCTCTTTGCAAGGACACAGTTTAGGATGCTCCTAACTGTCCTAATCTGCCGCTCCCAAACACCTACCACTCCCACGTGACTGGCATCCAGTACATTCATAGTGAAGTCTGATTGTTTCTCTGCCAGGTAAAGGGTTATTCTGTCTTTGTCCACTTCCTTTAGAGCCTTTGCCATTTCATCTTTTGCTCCAACAAAGTTCGTTCCTTGGTCCGATCTGATTTGTCTCTCAGGTCCACAGATAGCCACAAAACACCGCAAGGCATTTATGAAGGCATCAGTTGTAAGGTCTTCCAATAGTTTTATGTGGACTTTTCTCAAGGATAAACAGGTGAATATAAGATCATGTCTTTTACACTCTTTACAACCTTGCTTAGTGTAAAAAGGTCCAAAAGAGTCCATTGCACAGTAGGAGAATGGCGGGGAGGGTTCCACACGGTCAGCAGGTAGATCCGCCATCCTGCTTTTCTGCAGGTCATTGGCTCTCCTGAAGGTAACACATTGGTTGATGTGGCTTGCTACAGCTTTGCTGCCACCAGCAATCCAGTAGCCATTTGCTCTGGGCTCATTTAGTGTCTGTCCTCTGACTTGATGCTTCGTTTGTCTATGTCAATAATCCACGATGAGGTGTGTGACCACACCATCTCTTGGAAGGATTACTGGGTTCTTCATGTCAAGAGGCAAGGAAGCTTTTTTCAATCGCCTTCCCACCCTGAGTAGACCATCTTGCAATACTGGGTCGTGCAAGTTTTACGAGCGCAAGACTTGCCTTCCTTCTGTCTTCAACATTTAAAGGTTCGGCTGTTTCGGCTCCTTTTGCTAGCTGCTGGATTCGAGCAACAACAAACATGATAATTCCAGTGAGAGGTTATCCTGTCAGGGAGCTTTTGGAGTAACTTTTGATTCTCTTCACAGTCATTTAACACTGGAAGCCCTTTAATGTGTGGCATAGCATTGCTGCAAGCTGTCAGAAAATCACTGAACTGTCTCAGCTTAGCTGACTCCCTTGAGCTGATCTTGGGCCAGTTATTCGGCTTTTCTTGAAATGCACGCTGGACTACAAAGGTAGGTACACTCTGCTGAAGCACTGGAGTGATGACTGTGAACAGTAGATTTGAGAGATTCCTGTACCAAATACTGACTGGGCATAATCTTTGTAAAGCACCATACAAAGTCTTGCATTTTCCGCTTTAGCATCAAACTCCTCTTGTCCCACTTCATTCATACGTACTTTGATCAAGCCCATCAAATCCTTTGTTACTGCTGTGCAGGAGTCCATCTTTCTCCTTATTTCAGGAGAGGGTGCTGATTGAGATCAGATATTTTCATACATATCTCTCACTTTTGCCTTCATCTCTTCAACAGCATCCATCGTGTTACACAAGTCTCGATCAGTGCACTCCTCTTTTAGTTTGTTACGTGCAGCTTTAACAGCTTCTTTGAAGTTGTTAAAGCTTGAAGGGATGGATGTGTTCACTGTATTCGGCACTTTGTAATTTTTCTCCCTGAATTGACATTGCACATGAATTCGAAAAACTCTGTAACTTAATGCATTCAAGTGCTAATGTCTGTTACTGTTCACTCAAATAAACCTCTTAATGCACACCCTGGAGGTATTTGCATTTTCAGATTAAAACACCATTGAAAGGTAACCAGGACCGTTACTTAGACTATAATAAGGTCACAATGATAAATCTGTCTCTTTTTACATCAAAAAACCAGTGCTGAAACAGGTATTAATATTCTCTCAAGATGTGCTGATGCTCCTAATTTTTTAAGATGACAACTTCAACCCTGACGCAGTCTGCAGAGGCACTCCTCTTCTTGGGGACGGCATTGTGATGAAACAAGCACGGTGAAGGCTATAGACAGAATATTCGCAGAACTGTGACATAAGCTGGCAAATGGCGCCCTCTGGCCATGAGCTGCGGTACTCTCTGTCAGAAACAGCCACCCCTCCTCCATGACTCGGCAAGCCCGTATCCTGCGTCCTCTCTGAGCCCAGCGAGTTGTGGCCGCACTGATGCTATACCTCTGGCTCAGCCTGGATCGTGGTCTCGGTTGTACTGTTGCTATGATCCTGCCTTTGGCTGCGCCTGGATCGTGGTGATGGCTGTGCTGATGCTGTGATCCTGCCTTTGGCTGCACCCGTGTTGTGGCTGCACTGATGCTGTACCTCTGGCTCAGCCTGGATCGTGGTCTTGGTTGTGCTGTTGCTGTGGTCCTGTCCAAGGCTGTACCTGTGTCGTGGGCCTTGGTTGCACTGATGCTGTGATCCTGCTCGACAACAACTTCTACTGCCGTTATTATATTTACTATAAACATTATAAACGTGACTGCTATCTCTGCTTACATATTCTGCAATATTTGTATGTAACATCAAATGCTATATGTCTATATTCTAAGTCTATGTCTTATTATTTGATGTCATTACTGTAATTCAACTGATATTAACAACATCTGTTGAAAGTCTGTCCATCCTGAAGAGGGATCCTTCCTGAAGTATTTTCCCCCCGTTACACGTTTTTCTTCAGCTTCTGTGAGGGTCTACGGACAGAGGGATGTTGTCTGCTGTAAAGCCCTCTGAGGCAAACTGTGTTTCGTGATAATGGGCTTTATAAATAAAGTTGACGTCACCTCCCTGTAAACATGTCGTGCAGTTTGACTTTAGAGGGATTTAGCTGCCTCATCCCCACATGTCCCCCCTCAGGACTTTGTGTTACGGTTCAAACTGGGGAAAATGTTTGTTGTGTGTTTTGAATTTAAATCTGATGAAAAAAACCTGGAGAGGAACAAGAAGAAAAAACAGGAAATGAAAACAGCAGAGAGAAGAAGAAGAAGAAGAAGAAGAAGAAGAAGAAGAAGAAGATGACAGGATCATGGAAGTTAATCCTAATCCGACTAACAGCCCCAGTGCCTGCTGAGTAATAATCCAGCCCGTGCTACAGCCTGGCGGCGGGCTCGGCCGTACCTGATGCTGCGGTCCTGACAGCCCACCGCAGCGTACTTCCTGGTGGGCTCCACGTCCATGTCGTACAGCGTCGTCTTCCTCACCACGTGATGAGTGCGCTGGAACTCCAGCCCCTCCTCCACCTGCAACACAGCGACAACATACCACGGGGTCACGTGAGGAAGACCTCAGCCTCCTCACCATCATTTCTTCGCTCTGCTCTGAGCGAACGCAGGAAACTTCTCTTACTTCAAGAATTTTCGTCTGTTATTTAAGAAAGTCAAATTTTAATAAGTTCTGGACTCATTACAGAAACTGAAATGTTCACACAGTTTTCTTTTTTAACTTTGATAATATGGCCTTCATAGAGAAAAAATGTTTCAAAGTATTAGGAACAGTCGACCTAAAAACTACAGACGAGCTGAAGGCGTCTCAAATCAACCTGAGCGTCAGTCAGAGCTCCGCCCACACTGATGCAGGTGTTCATAATAAAGGAGCACAAAACCGAGTATTGAGGATACAAACGAACTGACTTTTCACACGTTGGACATCTCTCTTTTGTAAATCACTTTTTGAATTATCTTAGAAAATATTCTAATAATTTGAGATTCTGGATTTCTGATTTTCATGAGCTATACGACATAATCATCAAAATTAAAACAAAAAAAGGTCTGAAATGTTTGATTTACGTGTAATGAATATAATATATAAAAATGTACCTTTTTGAATTAAATTACAAAGAAAATTGAATTTCTAATTCTAATTTTTGAGATTTTTCTGTAAAAAAATTCAAAGAATAAAAAGTACACCAACTGCTGGAATATTTTTGTTTGTTTTCTTCTGTTTTTTAAATATTTTTGATTTATATTAGTATCTTTATGGTCATTATTGTTGCTGCTTTCTTACTTTTATGTTTTACTTGTATTTTACTTCATCCAAACCATCATCATGGCTCTGTTGACTGTATTTGGTTAAATGTTAACATTAAATGGTAAATAAAGGGTTAAAAAAAAGGACGCTGTGATGTCACTCAGGTGTCGCTCACCTGCTCGGCAGTGCGGAAGTAAACGCTCTTATCGGCTCCACAGCTGATCATCCTCACCTTCCCCTCAT
Organism: Plectropomus leopardus; assembly: GCF_008729295.1. Classification (NCBI taxonomy): domain Eukaryota; kingdom Metazoa; phylum Chordata; class Actinopteri; order Perciformes; family Serranidae; genus Plectropomus; species Plectropomus leopardus. The sequence goes on from NW_024644681.1 coordinate 7,940, forward strand.
TGGCTGACAGACAGGAAGAAGAAGATGATGATGTCAGAGAGGTCAGAGGTCATGCCAACAACATGAGGAGAGGTCAGAGGTCACAGAGACTCACCGGCGAATCGGACGGCGGTGATGGAGGACGAGTGTTCGTCCAGAGTCTGAACCAGACTGAACTCTCTGCTCGCATCCAGGACGTGGATCAGACGGTCCCGACTGGCCGTGGCTAATAACTGCAGACCTGAGGGACAGAGGGACAGACAGAGGGACAGAGAGAGAGACAGACAGAGAGAGAGACAGA
>NW_024644682.1:0-270 GCF_008729295.1 Plectropomus leopardus
CCAAGCACCAAATGGTTTGAGGACCCTCTTGAAATCCTTGGAATTATTATTAGGGCCCAAGCACTGAACGGTGCAAGGACTTTCTTGAAATCCTTGGAATTATTATTATTATTAGGGCCTGAGCACCAAACAGTGCGAGGACCCTCTTGAAACTTAAGGAATTCTTATTAGTGGGGCCCGAGCACCGAACGGTGCAAGGACCCACTTGAAACTGAAGGAATTCTTATTAGGGCCCGAGCACCGAACGATGCAAGGACCCTCTTGAAATCC
>NW_024644683.1:0-396 GCF_008729295.1 Plectropomus leopardus
GTTATTCTGCCTACTTTTGTCGACTTGATTAGACTTCTCCGGGGAGGTCCAGGTCCTCGCGTCACTCCAGGGGAGAGCTGCGGCGCGTCTTCCAGACGAGGTGACCCGCTGAAAGGCGGCGGCCGGGCAGATGGAGTCGGTGTGCGGCGGTCTTTAACTGGCCTCGGTGTTCGCCTCAGCGAACCGGTAAAAGTCTTTAAACAAAGTCCTTAAGGCCAGGCAACGGATGCTGATAGTTTGTGCAGCAGGTGTTGCTTCTAGATCCGTGGCAGAGTTTATGGCGAATCGCGGAGTGTCCTTCTCAATTAAAACTCGCAGAAATAATCAAAGTAATCCCACTGGTCTGAGGGAGTCACTTTAAATTATTAATTTGATTTTACTTAAAAACGAATTACC
>NW_024644684.1:0-243 GCF_008729295.1 Plectropomus leopardus
TTAACAATTTATAAATACCCAAAATACCCAACATAGGCAAGATTATGACGGTTAGAGGTTCTGAATGTCGGTTTCAACAGTACTATTCCTTAAAAAACATTGTTCTCATTCTTACATGTTATTACAACTTGGCCACAGGTCCGGATAGGACGAAGTTTAAGTCCAGATCTGGACCGCGGCCCGCCATTTGGTGTTGCCTGGCTTACAGCGCAACAGCGGACATGTCTGCGCGCTGGAGCGGAC
>NW_024644685.1:0-570 GCF_008729295.1 Plectropomus leopardus
TGAGAGCTACCTTCAGTGACAAGGTATGTAGGGTTGACTGACCATCATTCTGGTCTACTACAGTGCGACAAAGTCAATATAGCCAGCTACCACAATAGCAATGTTATAACCAAATATTAGCTACTACACTAATGTGGGTTATCAAATGTGAAAGCTAACATTACCCAAACTGTTGTTACCAAACATTAGACCTTAACTTAGCTAATGTTAGTATTGCCGCATTGTTATTAGCTAGGCTACACCTACTCATTCTTGTTAGTTTGCTAGCAGTTAGCAAGCAAATATGTCTAACGCTGGGGAAAGGCATGCTTTTGAACACTTGCTTAACAAGCAAGAAAAAGGTATTATTTCTGGCTTAATGTGAGTCATGGTACATCAATATAGCCTTAAAAATGAGTAAGATATAAGCAATCCCACATACAGTGTTTTTATACTTTCACATTGTTACTGACAAGGTATGTGCCCGCCAGCAACTATATTTGCCGCTTGCACAAATGAGCTCATATGCAAAATAATATACATCCCAAGTAGTATTTGTGCAGTTTGGGTAATTCTAGAGACTTTAACGAT
>NW_024644686.1:0-491 GCF_008729295.1 Plectropomus leopardus
AATAATAATAAGAATAAGAATAAGAATAAGAATAAGAATAAGAATAAGAATAAGAATAAGAATAATACCTTTCTCTGTATAGTAAAAATAATGTACGCATATCTCTCACATCCTCTCCTCTTCTTCTCTTCATCAGTTCTGTAAAACGGTGAGGAAGCTGTTGCTGAGTCGGCGTGTTGCCAAGGCGACGGCGGTGATAGGTGTGTGTCTGCTGCTGTACCTGGAGGCTGTGACCGCCTGCTCCGCCATGCTGGCCGTCCTGCTGCCCTTCCTCATCTGGATGGCTGCGTAAAATGAAACTGACGTAAAACTCTGTTATCATGAGGATGTGTCTCGTTTGCATGCTGGAAATTTTAACTGCAGCACATGAGAAGAACTTGTAAAAAGGAGAGTCCAATAAAGATTGTATTTTTGAAATTATGGTATATGCTCTGCTCCCATAAAGAATATTTAAAAAAAAATCCAATTTATAGTTTCTTTTAATTCAATAT
>NW_024644687.1:0-282 GCF_008729295.1 Plectropomus leopardus
CCCTAGAGATGGTTGTGCGTGAAAATCCCAGTAGATCAGCAGTTTCTAAAATACTCAGACCAGCCCGTCTGGCACCAACAACCATGCCACATTCAAAGTCACTTAAATCACCTTTCTTCCCCATTATGATGCTCGGTTTGAACTGCAGCAGATCGTCCTGACCATGTCTACATGCCTAAATGCATTGAGTTGCTGCCATGAAATTGGCTGATTTTGGCTAGAAAGAGATTGGCTTGAAATTTGCGTTCACGAGCAGTTGGACAGGTGTGCCTAATAAAGTGG
>NW_024644688.1:0-256 GCF_008729295.1 Plectropomus leopardus
CGCTCGACCACGACGATCCTCCTGCCTGCTCCTCGATGGTACCGTTGTTCTCTCGGACTGTTTTCCCGGCTTCGGATCCACTGCCTGTCCCTGACCACGATTCAGCGCAATCCCCGACGACGCTCACACACGTGTTGTTGGCTCGTCGAGCTACGGGGTTTCCAGCTCTCCAGCCACGGTAGATTCAAGCTTCGTGTCTTCTCCTCGTAGGATTCCCAGAGACTGTGTTTGGGCTCACGGCCCGAAGAACGAACTG
>NW_024644689.1:0-249 GCF_008729295.1 Plectropomus leopardus
CCATCAAAAACACTAACATACCAGTTAAACTTTAAGTGCTAAAGAAAAGTTTCAGTTTACAATACTGGAATGTAAAGTCCTGTAAAGCTGAGTGTCATTGTGAGCTTATCGTAACATTTATTATGTGCCTTTCACTTCACGCACACTCTCTGTGCACTGTGACAATGCTGCATGCCAGTGTGTGTAGTATGTGTTACAGACAGTAGTCATTAAAAAAACAAACATCTTTGAATGGGGTCTAGATTAGAT
>NW_024644690.1:0-214 GCF_008729295.1 Plectropomus leopardus
AAAACACTAACATACCAGTTAAACTTTAAGTGCTAAAGAAAAGTTTCGGTTTACAATACTGGAATGTAAAGTCCTGTAAAGCTGAGTGTCATTGTGAACTTATCGTAACATTTATTTTGTGCCTTTCACTTCACGCACACTCTCTGTGCACTGTGACAATGCTGCATGCCAGTGTGTGTAGTATGTGTTACAGACTGTAGTCATTAAAAAAACA
>NW_024644691.1:0-246 GCF_008729295.1 Plectropomus leopardus
CTGTGATGGTTTTGAGATGAGGTGTTGGTGGCTCATCACCATTTCAATGCCCATCAAAAACACTAACATACCAGTTAAACTTTAAGTGCTAAAGAAAGGTTTTAGTCCACAATACTGGAATTTAAAGTCCTGTAAAGCTGAGTGACATTGTGAACTTATCGTATTATTATATTATTTATTATGTGCCTTTCACTTCATTCACACTCTTTGTGCACTGTGACAATGCTGCATGCCAGTGTGTGTAGT
>NW_024644692.1:0-2974 GCF_008729295.1 Plectropomus leopardus
CTGCATGTTTTAGATCTCTCCCTGCTCCAACACAGCTGATTGAAATGATCAACTCGTTATGAACTCCTGACGCTGCTCAATAACAAGCTGATCATTTGATTCGGCTGTGTTGCAGCAGGGAGAGATCTGAAACATGCACGACAACTAGTACTAGGGCCACGTCCACACAGCCATGTCCACACGGAGACAGAACCAATCTATTTCTTTTTCATTTTAAAAAAGTTTTCTATAAACACGGAGAGAGAGAGTTTGGGAGAGCTATACCACAGCTGCCAGGTGGATGGATGATAGAATAGAATAGAAATACTTAATTAATCCTGTGAGGGAAATTGTTGTGTTACAGCAGCAAATAAGAGATCAACAGTTGAATAAAATATTTGTTAAAAAGGCAAAATAATGCAAACATATATACAAAGAAAGGCACTTCACATAGAATAAAATAAAATAAAATAACAATAATAATAAATGATAAAGATATGTACAGTATGTACAGAGAACAAACACACCAAAAGCCAAAAAGATTAAAAAGAGCAATAACAAAAGAGAGGCACAGGTGAAGATGACAAATTTTCAATCAAAGTTTGAGAGAAATATATATGAATGCATTAAACAAGTCTTTAAATTAAAGCTGTTAAAAAAATGAAAAAACAAAAGTGTTGTGTTACTGACTGCAAATTGTAAGTCATTTGGACGCACATCTGCCAGAAATTTTGAGCATCAACCACTTGATTTCCTGCATTCGGGGGGTTTATTTTTTGCACTAATTTGTGCCTTCTCCTGTATTACTGTATGGTGTAAATGTCTTAAATTTTGTCAAAGCAAAAATGCTCTGCTATGAAGATGTTTTTATTGGGGGAGAAGGACAGCAGTGGGTGCAACTGATGCAATTGTTGAACCTCTAAAAAAACTGGTTTGATTTCCCCCCCAAAACATAATTGTTTATTGTAGAAATAAAAAATAAATAAAAGGGCACAAGGAAATTATCCGACAATGGATTATTAGATATTATTATTATCATCGTTATTTTAAAAGTACTTTCTTGAAGTAATTTTCTTTTTTGTCTGCTTTGCACTTTTGTTTTTTTTATTATTATTTTAGGTAATTTTGTTGAAAGTTTTTACTAATTTCTCTCTCATTTCTGGCCCATTTCTTGTTTAGTTGCTTGGCACCTTCTTCCTACGTTTTTGAAAGAAATCAATTTGCACAGGTTTTAAAAGTTTAACGGGAGGTATAGTCTTGCCTCAAAATGTTTAAAATAAAAGTTATAATGTAGCATTGAGTCTTATTTTTGTCTGTAATCACTTTCACGTCTGTACGTGCCAGTTCAATATAATGTTGAAGCAAAACTACATTATATGCATAAAATGTGCTAAGATGCAACTTTTGTTTTTCCATAGATATTTTTTTTAATAGATAAGTTGCAGGTTACAAATGATGATAGAGTATTTGTAAATCCTCGTTATCTTGCATTAATAGCTAATGTTGCCCCGGGATGAAAAATGCAGTTTGTGTCTATGACAGACAAACCTAAACATAATCAGCCAAGTCCTGCCCACCTGACAGAGCTGTCGTCACTGCAACACTGAGGTAGTTTTCACTTGCTTTATCCCGGCATCTTAAACAAACCCCCCATAAACCTGCTCAGGACGCCATCTGGACCAGCTGCCCGTCTCCATTCACCTTCCTCGAGCTCCTCTGAGCCTTCAATGGATAAACTGTCAAGCTGAGCTGCGGACGAGTCAACAAAGCCAGAGGAGGGTCGGCGGGGGAGGGGATTGTTTACTGTGTAACAGATGAAGCCTGTTTGGCTTGTTTGATCCGCTACCGTCACCTGGACTGAGGTCGTGCAGGTCACTCTTAAAACTGTGGAAAATTCAATTAGTTTGGAAGAGACTCTTGTGACTTGAAGCAGATTGTTCGAGCTCTTTCTCAGTGCTCTGACATTTACACTCAAAAAAGAAATGATTTGACTCATTGCAGACTGCTGCCTGTGAAAGTGTGACCGTCAGGGTGAATAACGCCCCGAGCACAACTAGTCAAACATGGCAAATCTTTGTGGCTCACATTAGAGGAGCAACACCTTACAGGTGGGGAAGGGTACGAGGGGATGAGATGTTTGCACTGTATTGTATATATGTATGTATATGTATGTTGAAGAGGGATTGCAGTGCAAGGCCAGGTTCTGTTTGGCTGCCTGTTAAGTTTAATTTTTTTTTTTTTAATTTTTAATTTTGTTGTTTTCTGGTTTAGTTTGTGTAATTTGGTTTGATTTTATTTTTTATTATTATTATTTTTATTTTTCATTCTAAAGATTATTTTACATCTATATAATTATATAAAAATGACTAAAAATTTTAATAAAAAAAAAAATTAAAGCTACAGTTTGCATCAATCTTTGAGTTAGGACCACTTGTGGCCTGCAGGTCCTTAACTCACAGTCTTACCTGTCTGACTTTGTTCCAGGTGTCGAGTGGTCAGGGGAGGGGAGCTGAAATTCTGAGCTGAAGGTGAAGAAAAGTTAAATTATCAAGCCAATTTCATCAGGATAGTACAACTTAATTTTTTTTCAAAATCAACTGACAAGGAAATTTGAGTTTAAATCACAAACTACATTAAGTTTATGTAATTATCAACATTATTATGTCAACACAACTTATCAAAACTTAAAAGGTTTATCTAAATCAATAATTTCGATTTTTTTTATCCTCCAACCATGCATTTATTTTGGTGGTGGTAATAGGTCCCCTGAAATTACTTTTGAGAGTGGACATTAGTGTATTTCTAACTCAATTTTAATTTACACTCTGTTTTAAATTAAATTCCCTTTTGTAACAATGAATTTAACTTTTTTTATCTCTTCTTTTTTCTTTAATACGTATTTCTTTAAAGCATGATTTTAAGGAATGTATCTAATTTATCCAGTGTATTTTATTATTATTATTATTATTATGATTATTATTACTATTATTATTTC
>NW_024644693.1:0-249 GCF_008729295.1 Plectropomus leopardus
GTGTAGAATGTCCTCCAGATTTTTGTCATTGATTGGATTAAACTGCGTCATGGTGTTTAAATGGTTTTTAGACAGACACAACACAGATCCTGAACCTGGTGTTGAAGAATTCACAGCCTGTCTAATATTCTTAATTTTCTCTCTAAAGAAAAAAGCAAAGTTATTACAGGCCCTGGCAGAGTGAAGTTCAGGTGCTATTGATACAGGGGGGTTTGTTAGTCTCTCAACAGTAGAAAACAGTGCTCGAGC
>NW_024644694.1:0-223 GCF_008729295.1 Plectropomus leopardus
CACAAAGACCAGCACTTTGCTACATGTACTGAAGGTGTAAGGGCATGTTGGTAACAGACACAGAGCATTAAAAGGGAAACAAGGCTGGTGTAAGCTTACAGTTCAACCAAGGTGCACCAGCTGAATGAATAAACAGGTAAAGGTGAGACAGAAAAGCCTAGAATTAACACATTTTTATTTATTTTTTTTATTTTGTTATTTTCTTTTACAGTCTATTTTTTTT
>NW_024644695.1:0-215 GCF_008729295.1 Plectropomus leopardus
ACACACACACACAGCCATGCACAACACATATTAACCATAGTTTCCTAGATTAACTCATTGGATTTACCTCCTCATAAACCCGTTGCCCTTTTGCCCCTGTATTGCTTCTCTAAATGAGTGCATGACTGTGCTTTTGTACAGTCTCGTGTTGTGTGCATTTGAGCTGCCTGTGTGTGTATTGTCATCCATAGTATGTATGACGCGCTGAGGAAAAG
>NW_024644696.1:0-388 GCF_008729295.1 Plectropomus leopardus
TTCCGTCCGTATTTTTAACCATATTTCGATGATACATATACATTATACACATTAGCGTCGATGCTAAACGCCATATTGGTTTCCCATAGTTCCTTGGGAGAGTATTTTGAACAAACGAAGGTGTGTCGACCAATCGGAAGGCGGCCCTACGCCTCGTGTCTGCTTACGTATACTTACACATCATCTGCAACAAACTGCATTGTGATTGGCCGAATCCAACCGTATCTAACTCTCTTGTTATGGCGGCGCTAGGCCACTGGGTGGCGCCATTGTGCATTGTGGCGCTTTTCCACTGCATAGTACCGGCTCTACTGTACTGTACTGTACTGTGCTCTACTCTACTCTACTCGCCTTTAGTATCGGGTAGTTCTCTGGGTTCGTTTTCCAT
>NW_024644697.1:0-875 GCF_008729295.1 Plectropomus leopardus
TATGGCTTTTCTATCCATACTACACTTTGGCCTAAAACACTCAAAATATTGACTTTTTAGACCATTTCTTCAACAGGCTATACTATAAACAGCCTCAACATGCTGTTCTATGACTTTTTTCAGTGTTTTGAAGGATCACTTTTTTGACCATCTTTCCCTGGGCAACAGTATGGCTTTTAATCCATACTAAACTTTGGCCTAAAACTCTCAAAATATTGACTTTTTAGACCATTTTTTCAACAGACTATAGTATTAACAGCATCGACATGCTGTTACATGACTTTTTTCAGTATTTGGAGGGATCACTTTTTTGACCATTTTTCCCTGAGGTATAGTATGGCGTTTTTCCCCATACTAAACTTTGGCCTGAAACACTCAAGATATTGACTTTTTTGACCATTTCTTCAACAGGCTATACTATAAACAGCATCACCATGCTGTTCCATGACTTTTTTCAGCAATTTGAAGGATCACTTTTTTGACCATTTTTCCCTGAGCATGGCGTTTTTCTCCATACTAAACGTTGGCCTAAAACACTCAAAATATTGACTTTTTAGAACATTTCTTCAACAGGCTATACTATAAACAGCCTCAACATGCTGTTCTATGAGTTTTTCAGTATTTGGAGACATCACTTTTGTGACCATTTTTCCCTGAGCTATAGTATGGCGTTTTTCTCCATACTAAACCTTGGCCTAAAACACTCAAAATATTGAATTTTTTGACCACTTTTTCAACAGACTATACTATAAACAGCATCACCATGCTGCTCCATGAGTTTTTTCAGCGATTTGAAGGATCACTTTTTTGACAATTTTTCCCTGGGCAATAGTATGGCTTTTAATCCATACTAAACTTTGGCCTAAAACTCTCAA
>NW_024644699.1:0-215 GCF_008729295.1 Plectropomus leopardus
GCCACAAGCCAGTTATCCCTGTGGTAACTTTTCTGACACCTCCTGCTTAAAAACCAAAAAGTCAGAAGGATCGTGAGGCCCCGCTTTCACGGTCTGTATTCATACTGAAAATCAAGATCAAGCGAGCTTTTGCCCTTCTGCTCCGCGGGAGGTTTCTGTCCTCCCTGAGCTCGCCTTAGGACACCTGCGTTACCGTTTGACAGGTGTCCCGCCCC
>NW_024644701.1:0-254 GCF_008729295.1 Plectropomus leopardus
GTAGCCCCCTCACCACATGGTTTGCTGTCTGCTCTGTGTCCATTAGGCAAACAGCAGCACCCTCTGCTGGTGAAAATCGAAAACTAAACACAGCACCAGGTAGTCCCAGGCGGTCTCCCATTCAAGTACTGACCTGGCCCTACCCTGCTGAGCTTAAATAATGATTTCTACCCATTTAAAATAACGCCAGCCGAAAATGCATTTGAGTGAAATTAAAGTGAACTTCATATGTTAAACATGGTGAGCTCACTGAA
>NW_024644702.1:0-256 GCF_008729295.1 Plectropomus leopardus
TTTGAGTATTCACTAACTGGGTAGGTATTTGTCTTTCAATTTAGGCAGTCAATTTTTTTTTTTTTTTTTGCAGAGGGCGAGGACAAACTTAGTGGGAGGGAATTATTTTTTTTTTTTGTAAATTTCAGCTCCTTAACCGCCGAAATGCAAAGCTCCCGCAGGTGCATGCAAACATTTTTTTCAAACTTCGAGAATGAAGAAAAACTCAGAATTTTACAAGAAAGTAGTTGAAATTTTAAATGAAAAAAATCCTTGT
>NW_024644703.1:0-21028 GCF_008729295.1 Plectropomus leopardus
GCGACCCTGCCTTTGGTTGTGCTCGTGCTGTGGCTGTACTGATTCTGTGCCCCCCGCTCGCCCTGATCGTGGTCTGGTCCTGGTTGCGCCGATGCTGTGTGTGTGTGTTGTGACACACCTAATAAACACCATCAAAGAGTACTTCAACCTGATGTCAATGCTGCTGATAATAGGTGACATATCCCAGGCTGTCAGCAGCAAAAAATAATCGACTGAGCATGGAGGATATTGAAATAATCCTTTTTTTTCCCATCTTAACGTATAGTGACATTGTGACAAAAACCTGGCATTTAAAGGGTTAAAATTCTGTAAATTAATGAGTATTTGCTATTTATGATTAGGACTGATGTTGGTTAAAAAATAAACTCAATGAAAGTAAAATCATACTACTGTATAATATCAGGCTTTAACAAAAAATATTTTTAAGGCCTTATTCTGAAAAGCTCATTGTGTGTGCAGAGCGATGTGAGTGTGTGTGATATTAAAACGGGCCCTAAGGGGTTAATAATAATCAACATGTTTTTTTAAAAAACAAAACTTTTAAAGCAAAAACACATCGCCATTTTTTTTACTTTAATCAGTCAAATGGCAAAAAAAAAAAAAAAAAAATTAACACACACAGCAACCCCTTCCCTCTGATAAATAACGAACAGTCCCTCGGTCATGCCCCGGTGCTCGGTTCTCAGCCGGTTAACGTGCAGCGGGTCCTGTCTGTATACAGCGAACAACTGCTGCTCACCTGTTGTTCTCAGGTGACTTCAGGTGACTTCACAGGAAGTTACCGGCGGTGAGGGCCCTGGGCCGCTGCTCCCGGTCTGCCCCGGCTGCTGACTGGGTGAGCAGCCGGAGCAGAGAGCAGATTAGCGGGCTGCCGCCGGAGCTCTGGCCGCAGCTGTTAGCTTGTTGTTAGCATGAAGCTAACGTTAGCACCGGGGGCGGAGGCCGGTCAGACGGCCGGAAAACTGTCCAGCAGTCACCGACAGACCCCCGGCCTCTCCCTCTCGGTGTCCCGGGGCCTGCCGCTCCCTCCTGGCCGGCTGTTTACCGACTGTAATCCGTGTTTGTCCCCCCCGGCGGCCCGGCGCCGCCTCCCCGCCCCGCTCACCTGCCGGACGGTCGGACCGAACTGGAACTCTCCCGCCTCCTTCAGGTCCAGCCAGATCATCGGCATCCGGGGAACCGCCTCCATCGCGGCCGCTCCTCACGCCTCTGACAGTGGGGACGGTGTGGGACGGGGTCGGTGCTGTCTGTCTGTCGGTAACGCGATCCAAAAATTTCCTCCAAACAACCAAACAACCGTGTCATGGATCTACCGGAAACTGGGACAGCGTGTGACGTCACCAATTAATACTGCGGGGGGTTGTGGGAAATGTAGTCAGGAACCATCATGGCTATTTTATTTACTTCGTCTTATTATGATTATGATGATGATGATGATGATTATTATTGTCATTATTATTATTATTGTTATTAACTGCTGACATAACACATTGTTGAAGAAAAATCCTATACTCTTGATGAAGCGATGAACGGTGAATTAACTTGATGTATAGTTAAATAACTTAACTCAGTCAGTAGTGAATGAACTCGGTGCGCCTCAGTCGTCCTTACTTTGAGTTTATCACACATATCTGATCATGGACAGAGACATACCAAAAACCGAGAGTAACAGAAGAGTCGTTCAGCTTTAAACTGTACATTTCACTCGTCTCACAGCTGCGCCTGTGGACAAAGGGTTAACACCTACCGGAGACACAGCACACAGTGCTATTACTCATGATGACATTCACATTATTAGGAGATTATTTTCTATGACACACATGTACATATCTGTGTTTTTCATATTTAAACTGTGACATAACCTGTGTAACATGACTGTGCAGTTATATCAATATATACATACATATAAATATTACACACACGTGTACACACAGTCACATGCATATATATGTATTTATATACATATATACACATTCATATATGTGTGCTGATATATGTATGAACGTGTGTGGGTGTATGAATACACACATGCCAGAAAATACAAAAACATTTCATCAGACTTAAAGAATCATTAACGTTCACACAAAAGCAGCAAATCCTCCAAACTGCTGAATGGTTCATATTATTGATTACTGGGAGAGTTGTTCATGATGTGTCTGTGGACTGATTAATAAATCTAATTGTCAGTATTTTGGGGGAGCACTCAGTCCAAACAGCACCTCTGTCACATCCTGCCCATGAATCTTTATTTCTCTGAAATGTTCTGAATATTCAGCATCTTTACATTCTAACTAATATGTTTGATAAAATGTTGGAAAGTAACTGAGCGATATGTGCAATATAATTTTTTTTTATTTATATACCGATGCTGTTTGAACTTTGCTTGTTTGTATTTTACTGAGTGAAAAAGTCGTGTGAATGTCATGCGCCTGTAGGTGAAGCATTTGAAGTCTGGTTGTGTGAATAGTTTGATTTAAGAAAGACGGTAACGAAAACTTCCTCCAGTCATGTTTTGAATAATTCACTTTCTGAAAATCATCCGAGCCATCACATCAAAAATCTGCCCTGTGACTCTTATTACCACGTCTATATATAACACTCATGTTTCATTTACAGCTCCCAGAGTTTCAGTGAGCGCTGCTCTGCTGCTCTCTCTCAACAGAACATGATCAATAGAACATGATGAATCAATAGGACATTATCAATCAACAGAACATGATGAATCAACAGAACATGACGAATCAACAGAACATGATGAATCAATAGAACATGATCAATAGAACATGATAAATCAATAGGACATTATCAATCAATAGAACATGGTTAATAGAACATGATGAATCAATAAGACATTATCAATCAATAGGACATTATCAATCAATAGAACATGATTAATAGAACATGATGAATCAATAGGACATTATCAATCAATAGAACATGATTAATAGAACATGATGAATCAATAGGACATGATCAATAGAACATGATGAATCAATAGGACATGATGAATCAACAGAACATGATGAATCAATAGAACTTGATGAATCAATAGAACATGATAAATCAGTAGAACATGATGAATCAATAGGACATGATGAATCAATAGAACATGATGAATCAATAGAACATGATAAATCAGTAGAACATGATGAATCAATAGGACATGATGAATCAATAGAACATGATGAATCAATAGAACATGGTTAATAGAACATGATAAATCAATAGAACATGATGAATCAATAGAACATGATCAATAGAACATGATGAATCAATAGAACATGATGAATCAATAGGACATTATCAATCAATAGAACATGGTTGATAGAACATGATAAATCAATAGAACATGATCAATAGAACATGATGAATCAATAGAACGTTATCAATAGAACATGATGAATCAAGAGAACATGATAAACATGAAGGACAGAGAAAGACAGACACAGAGAGACAGAGACACAAAGAGGCAAACAGACAGAGATCTAAGGACAGATGGAGACCAGTGGGAATGAGACAAGAGAGAAGAAATGGGGAGGACAGACAAAAACAAAGACAGCCAACTGAGATGGACATGATGGGTGAAGCCTGCAGGGAGGAAGACAGAACAGCAGAGACACGTCAAGCCGTTTCTGATTAAAGATGAGGTCAGGACACAGTGGACAGGAAATGAGTGTGCAGATTTCAGCTGGTAGAGTGAAGACGAGGACAAGACAAATGGACAGATAGAGGAGGGAGACAAGGGCAGATTAATGAGACTGGGAGGTGGGGGGACAGATGGACATGGTTTAGGTTGAGATGGAGACAGAGGACAAAGAGAGACAGCAGTGAGACTACAGACAATTTGCTCAGCAGTGTCTCTTTCCGGCGTTGCCATGGTTTCGGTGTCTGGGCAGCCGCTCTGTCAGACACAATCAGACTCCGTCAGACACAATCAGACATCATCAGACACAATCAGACTCCGTCAGACACAATCAGACTCCATCAGACACAATCAGACTCCTTCAGACACAATCAGACTCCATCAGACACAATCAGACTCCTTCAGACACAATCAGACTCAATCAGACACAGTCAGACATCATCAGACACATTCAGACTCCATCAGACACAATCAGACTCTGTCAGACACAATCAGACATCATCAGACACAATCAGAATCCATCAGACATCATCAGACACAATCAGACTCCATCAGACACAATCAGACTCCGTCAGACACAATTAGACTTCATCAGACAAAATCAGACTTCATCAGACACAATCAGACTCCATTAGACACAATCAGACTCAATCAGACACAATCAGACACAATCAGACTCCATCAGACACATTCAGACACAATCAGACTCTGTCAGACTCCATCAGACTCCATCAGACACAATCAGACATCATCAGACACAATCAGACCAATCAGACACATTCAGACATCATCAGACACAATCAGACATCATCAGACACAATCAGACACATTCAGACATCATCAGACACAATCAGACTCCATCAGACACAATCAGACTCCGTCAGACACAATCAGACATCATCAGACACAATCAGACATCATCAGACACAATCAGACACATTCAGACACAATCAGACACATTCAGACATCATCAGACACAATCAGACATCATCAGACACAATCAGACACAATCAGACTCCATCAGACACAATCAGACTCCCTCAGACACAATCAGACTCCATCAGACACAATCAGACTCCCTCAGATACAATCAGACTCCGTCAGACACAATCAGACTTCATCAGACAAAATCAGACTTCATCAGACACAATCAGACATCATCAGACACAATCAGACACATTCAGACATCATCAGACACAATCAGACTCCGTCAGACACACAATCAGACTCCTTCAGACACAATCAGACACATTCAGACACAATCAGACACATTCAGACATCATTAGACACAATCAGACATCATCAGACACAATCAGACACAATCAGACTCCATCAGACACAATCAGACTCCCTCAGACACAATCAGACTCCATCAGACACAATCAGACTCCCTCAGATACAATCAGACTCCGTCAGACACAAATCAGACTTCATCAGACAAAATCAGACTTCATCAGACACAATCAGACATCATCAGACACAATCAGACACATTCAGACATCATCAGACACAATCAGACTCCGTCAGACACAATCAGACTCCTTCAGACACAATCAGACTCCGTCAGACACAATCAGACTCCATCAGACACAATCAGACATCATCAGACACAATCAGACTTCATCAGACACAATCAGACACAATCAGACATCATCAGACACAATCAGACACATTCAGACACAATCAGACACATTCAGACATCATCAGACACAATCAGACATCATCAGACACAATCAGACACAATCAGACTCCATCAGACACAATCAGACTCCATCAGACATCATCAGACACAATCAGACTCCATCAGACACAATCAGACTCCGTCAGACACAATCAGACTTCATCAGACAAAATCAGACTTCATCAGACACAATCAAACTCCATTAGACACAATCAGACTCAATCAGACTCAATCAGACACAATCAGACACAATCAGACTCCATCAGACACATTCAGACACAATCAAACACATTCAGACATCATCAGACACAATCAGACATCATCAGACACAATCAGACATCATCAGACACAATCAGACACATTCAGACATCATCAGACACAATCAGACATCATCAGACACAATCAGACTCCTTCAGACACAATCAGACTCCCTCAGATACAATCAGACTCCGTCAGACACAATCAGACTTCATCAGACAAAATCAGACTTCATCAGACACAATCAGACATCATCAGACACAATCAGACACAATCAGACTCCATCAGACACATTCAGACACAATCAGACTCTGTCAGACACAATCAGACATCATCAGACACAATCAGAATCCATCAGACACAATCAGACACAATCAGACTCCATCAGACACAATCAGACTCCCTCAGACACAATCAGACTCCATCAGACACAATCAGACTCCCTCAGATACAATCAGACTCCGTCAGACACAATCAGACTTCATCAGACAAAATCAGACTTCATCAGACACAATCAGACATCATCAGACACAATCAGACACATTCAGACATCATCAGACACAATCAGACTCCGTCAGACACAATCAGACTCCTTCAGACACAATCAGACTCCGTCAGACACAATCAGACTCCGTCAGACACAATCACTCCGTCAGACACAATCAGACTCCATCAGACACACAATCAGACATCAGACATCAGACACAATCCGACTTCATCAGACACAATCAGACTCCGTCAGACACAATCAGACATCATCAGACACAATCAGACATCATCAGACACAATCAGACACATTCAGACACAATCAGACACATTCAGACATCATCAGACACAATCAGACATCATCAGACACAATCAGACACAATCAGACTCCATCAGACACAATCAGACTCCCTCATACACAATCAGACTCCATCAGACACAAATCAGACTCCCTCAGATACAATCAGACTCCGTCAGACACAATCAGACTTCATCAGACAAAATCAGACTTCATCAGACACAATCAGACATCATCAGACACAATCAGACACATTCAGACATCATCAGACACAATCAGACTCCGTCAGACACAATCAGACTCCTTCAGACACAATCAGACTCCGTCAGACACAATCAGACTCCATCAGACACAATCAGACATCATCAGACACAATCAGACTTCATCAGACACAATCAGACTCCATCAGACACAATCAGACATCATCAGACACAATCAGACACATTCAGACACAATCAGACACATTCAGACATCATCAGACACAATCAGACATCATCAGACACAATCAGACACAATCAGACTCCATCAGACACAATCAGACTCCATCAGACATCATCAGACACAATCAGACTCCATCAGACACAATCAGACTCCGTCAGACACAATCAGACTTCATCAGACAAAATCAGACTTCATCAGACACAATCAAACTCCATTAGACACAATCAGACTCAATCAGACTCAATCAGACACAATCAGACACAATCAGACTCCATCAGACACATTCAGACACAATCAAACACATTCAGACATCATCAGACACAATCAGACATCATCAGACACAATCAGACATCATCAGACACAATCAGACACATTCAGACATCATCAGACACAATCAGACATCATCAGACACAATCAGACTCCTTCAGACACAATCAGATTCCCTCAGATACAATCAGACTCCGTCAGACACAATCAGACTTCATCAGACAAAATCAGACTTCATCAGACACAATCAGACATCATCAGACACAATCAGACACAATCAGACTCCATCAGACACATTCAGACACAATCAGACTCTGTCAGACACAATCAGACATCATCAGACACAATCAGAATCCATCAGACACAATCAGACACAATCAGACACAATCAGACTCCATCAGACACAATCAGACTCCCTCAGACACAATCAGACTCCATCAGACACAATCAGACCCTCAGATACAATCAGACTCCGTCAGACACAATCAGACTTCATCAGACAAAATCAGACTTCATCAGACACAATCAGACATCATCAGACACAATCAGACAGACACATTCAGACATCATCAGACACAATCAGACTCCGTCAGACACAATCAGACTCCTTCAGACACAATCAGACTCCGTCAGACACAATCAGACTCCGTCAGACACAATCAGACTCCATCAGACACAATCAGACACATCATCAGACACAATCCGACTTCATCAGACACAATCAGACTCCGTCAGACACAATCAGACATCATCAGACACAATCAGACATCATCAGACACAATCAGACACATTCAGACACAATCAGACACATTCAGACATCATCAGACACAATCAGACATCATCAGACACAATCAGACACAATCAGACTCCATCAGACACAATCAGACTCCCTCAGACACAATCAGACTCCATCAGACACAATCAGACTCCCTCAGATACAATCAGACTCCGTCAGACACAATCAGACTTCATCAGACAAAATCAGACTTCATCAGACACAATCAGACATCATCAGACACAATCAGACACATTCAGACATCATCAGACACAATCAGACTCCGTCAGACACAATCAGACTCTCCTTCAGACACAATCAGACTCCGTCAGACACAATCAGACTCCATCAGACACAATCAGACATCATCAGACACAATCAGACTTCATCAGACACAATCAGACTCCATCAGACACAATCAGACATCATCAGACACAATCAGACACATTCAGACACAATCAGACACATTCAGACATCATCAGACACACAATCAGACATCATCAGACACAATCAGACACAATCAGACTCCATCAGACACAATCAGACTCCATCAGACATCATCAGACACAATCAGACTCCATCAGACACAATCAGACTCCGTCAGACACAATCAGACTTCATCAGACAAAATCAGACTTCATCAGACACAATCAAACTCCATTAGACACAATCAGACTCAATCAGACTCAATCAGACACAATCAGACACAATCAGACTCCATCAGACACATTCAGACACAATCAAACACATTCAGACATCATCAGACACAATCAGACATCATCAGACACAATCAGACATCATCAGACACAATCAGACACATTCAGACATCATCAGACACAATCAGACATCATCAGACACAATCAGACTCCTTCAGACACAATCAGACTCCCTCAGATACAATCAGACTCCGTCAGACACAATCAGACTTCATCAGACAAAATCAGACTTCATCAGACACAATCAGACATCATCAGACACAATCAGACACAATCAGACTCCATCAGACACATTCAGACACAATCAGACTCTGTCAGACACAATCAGACATCATCAGACACAATCAGAATCCATCAGACACAATCAGACACAATCAGACTCCATCAGACACAATCAGACTCCCTCAGACACAATCAGACTCCATCAGACACAATCAGACTCCCTCAGATACAATCAGACTCCGTCAGACACAATCAGACTTCATCAGACAAAATCAGACTTCATCAGACACAATCAGACATCATCAGACACAATCAGACACATTCAGACATCATCAGACACAATCAGACTCCGTCAGACACAATCAGACTCCTTCAGACACAATCAGACTCCGTCAGACACAATCAGACTCCGTCAGACACAATCAGACTCCATCAGACACAATCAGACATCATCAGACACAATCCGACTTCATCAGACACAATCAGACTCCATCAGACACAATCAGACATCATCAGACACAATCAGACACATTCAGACACAATCAGACACATTCAGACATCATCAGACACAATCAGACATCATCAGACACAATCAGACACAATCAGACTCCATCAGACACAATCAGACTCCATCAGACATCATCAGACACAATCAGACTCCATCAGACACAATCAGACTCCGTCAGACACAATCAGACTTCATCAGACAAAATCAGACTTCATCAGACACAATCAAACTCCATTAGACACAATCAGACTCAATCAGACTCAATCAGACACAATCAGACACAATCAGACTCCATCAGACACATTCAGACACAATCAAACACATTCAGACATCATCAGACACAATCAGACATCATCAGACACAATCAGACATCATCAGACACAATCAGACACATTCAGACATCATCAGACACAATCAGACATCATCAGACACAATCAGACTCCTTCAGACACAATCAGACTCCCTCAGATACAATCAGACTCCGTCAGACACAATCAGACTTCATCAGACAAAATCAGACTTCATCAGACACAATCAGACATCATCAGACACAATCAGACACAATCAGACTCCATCAGACACATTCAGACACAATCAGACTCTGTCAGACACAATCAGACATCATCAGACACAATCAGAATCCATCAGACACAATCAGACACAATCAGACTCCATCAGACACAATCAGACTCCCTCAGACACAATCAGACTCCATCAGACACAATCAGACTCCCTCAGATACAATCAGACTCCGTCAGACACAATCAGACTTCATCAGACAAAATCAGACTTCATCAGACACAATCAGACATCATCAGACACAATCAGACACATTCAGACATCATCAGACACAATCAGACTCCGTCAGACACAATCAGACTCCTTCAGACACAATCAGACTCCGTCAGACACAATCAGACTCCGTCAGACACAATCAGACTCCATCAGACACAATCAGACATCATCAGACACAATCCGACTTCATCAGACACAATCAGACTCCATCAGACACAATCAGACATCATCAGACACAATCAGACACATTCAGACACAATCAGACACATTCAGACATCATCAGACACAATCAGACATCATCATCAGACACAATCAGACACAATCAGACTCCATCAGACACAATCAGACACAATCAGACTCCATCAGACACAATCAGACTCCATCAGACATCATCAGACACAATCAGACACAATCAGACTCCGTCAGACACAATTAGACTTCATCAGACAAAATCAGACTTCATCAGACACAATCAGACTCCATTAGACACAATCAGACTCAATCAGACACAATCAGACACAATCAGACTCAGACTCCATCAGACACATTCAGACACAATCAGACACAATCAGACACAATCAGACTCCATCAGACACAATCAGACTCCATCAGACACAATCAGACTCCCTCAGATACAATCAGACTCCGTCAGACACAATCAGACTTCATCAGACAAAATCAGACTTCATCAGACACAATCAGACATCATCAGACACAATCAGACACATTCAGACATCATCAGACACAATCAGACTCCGTCAGACACAATCAGACTCCTTCAGACACAATCAGACTCCGTCAGACACAATCAGACTCCATCAGACACAATCAGACATCATCAGACACAATCAGACTTCATCAGACACAATCAGACTCCATCAGACAAAATCAGACTCCGTCAGACAAATCAGACATCATCAGACACAATCAGACTCCATCAGACACAATCAGACATCGTCAGACACAATCAGACATCGTCAGACACAATCAGACTCCATCAGACACAATCAGACTCCGTCAGACACAATTAGACTTCATCAGACACAATCAGACTTCATCAGACACAATCAGACTCCGTCAGACACAATCAGACAAAATCAGACAAAATCAGACTTCATCAGACACAATCAGACTCCGTCAGACACAATTAGACTTCATCAGACAAAATCAGACTTCATCAGACACAATCAGACTCCATTAGACACAATCAGACTCAATCAGACACAATCAGACACAATCAGACTCCATCAGACACATTCAGACACAATCAGACTCTGTCAGACTCCATCAGACTCCATCAGACACAATCAGACATCATCAGACACAATCAGACACAATCAGACACATTCAGACATCATCAGACACAATCAGACATCATCAGACACAATCAGACACATTCAGACATCATCAGACACAATCAGACTCCATCAGACACAATCAGACTCCGTCAGACACAATCAGACATCATCAGACACAATCAGACATCATCAGACACAATCAGACACATTCAGACACAATCAGACACATTCAGACATCATCAGACACAATCAGACATCATCAGACACAATCAGACACAATCAGACTCCATCAGACACAATCAGACTCCCTCAGACACAATCAGACTCCATCAGACACAATCAGACTCCCTCAGATACAATCAGACTCCGTCAGACACAATCAGACTTCATCAGACAAAATCAGACTTCATCAGACACAATCAGACATCATCAGACACAATCAGACACATTCAGACATCATCAGACACAATCAGACTCCGTCAGACACAATCAGACTCCTTCAGACACAATCAGACTCCTTCAGACACAATCAGACTCCGTCAGACACAATCAGACTCCATCAGACACAATCAGACTCCATCAGACACAATCAGACATCATCAGACACAATCAGACACATTCAGACACAATCAGACACATTCAGACATCATCAGACACAATCAGACATCATCAGACACAATCAGACATCATCAGACACAATCAGACACAATCAGACTCCATCAGACACAATCAGACTCCATCAGACATCATCAGACACAATCAGACTCCATCAGACACAAATCAGACTCCGTCAGACACAATCAGACTTCATCAGACAAAATCAGACTTCATCAGACACAATCAAACTCCATTAGACACAATCAGACTCAATCAGACTCAATCAGACACACAATCAGACACAATCAGACTCCATCAGACACATTCAGACACAATCAAACACATTCAGACATCATCAGACACAATCAGACATCATCAGACACAATCAGACATCATCAGACACAATCAGACACATTCAGACATCATCAGACACAATCAGACATCATCAGACACAATCAGACTCCTTCAGACACAATCAGACTCCCTCAGATACAATCAGACTCCGTCAGACACAATCAGACTTCATCAGACAAAATCAGACTTCATCAGACACAATCAGACATCATCAGACACAATCAGACACAATCAGACTCCATCAGACACATTCAGACACAATCAGACTCTGTCAGACACAATCAGACATCATCAGACACAATCAGAATCCATCAGACACAATCAGACACAATCAGACTCCATCAGACACAATCAGACTCCCTCAGACACAATCAGACTCCATCAGACACAATCAGACTCCCTCAGATACAATCAGACTCCGTCAGACACAATCAGACTTCATCAGACAAAATCAGACTTCATCAGACACAATCAGACATCATCAGACACAATCAGACACATTCAGACATCATCAGACACAATCAGACTCCGTCAGACACAATCAGACTCCTTCAGACACAATCCGACTTCATCAGACACAATCAGACTCCATCAGACACAATCAGACATCATCAGACACAATCAGACACATTCAGACACAATCAGACACATTCAGACATCATCAGACACAATCAGACATCATCAGACACAATCAGACACAATCAGACTCCATCAGACACAATCAGACTCCATCAGACATCATCAGACACAATCAGACTCCATCAGACACAATCAGACTCCGTCAGACACAATCAGACTTCATCAGACAAAATCAGACTTCATCAGACACAATCAAACTCCATTAGACACAATCAGACTCAATCAGACTCAATCAGACACAATCAGACACAATCAGACTCCATCAGACACATTCAGACACAATCAAACACATTCAGACATCATCAGACACAATCAGACATCATCAGACACAATCAGACATCATCAGACACAATCAGACACATTCAGACATCATCAGACACAATCAGACATCATCAGACACAATCAGACTCCTTCAGACACAATCAGACTCCCTCAGATACAATCAGACTCCGTCAGACACAATCAGACTTCATCAGACAAAATCAGACTTCATCAGACACAATCAGACATCATCAGACACAATCAGACACAATCAGACTCCATCAGACACATTCAGACACAATCAGACTCTGTCAGACACAATCAGACATCATCAGACACAATCAGAATCCATCAGAGACACAATCAGACACAATCAGACTCCATCAGACACAATCAGACTCCCTCAGACACAATCAGACTCCATCAGACACAATCAGACTCCCTCAGATACAATCAGACTCCGTCAGACACAATCAGACTTCATCAGACAAAATCAGACTTCATCAGACACAATCAGACATCATCAGACACAATCAGACACATTCAGACATCATCAGACACAATCAGACTCCGTCAGACACAATCAGACTCCTTCAGACACAATCAGACTCCGTCAGACACAATCAGACTCCGTCAGACACAATCAGACTCCATCAGACACAATCAGACATCATCAGACACAATCCGACTTCATCAGACACAATCAGACTCCATCAGACACAATCAGACATCATCAGACACAATCAGACACATTCAGACACAATCAGACACATTCAGACATCATCAGACACAATCAGACATCATCAGACACAATCAGACACAATCAGACTCCATCAGACACAATCAGACACAATCAGACTCCATCAGACACAATCAGACTCCATCAGACATCATCAGACACAATCAGACACAATCAGACTCCGTCAGACACAATTAGACTTCATCAGACAAAATCAGACTTCATCAGACACAATCAGACTCCATTAGACACAATCAGACTCAATCAGACACAATCAGACACAATCAGACTCCATCAGACACATTCAGACACAATCAGACACAATCAGACACAATCAGACTCCATCAGACACAATCAGACTCCATCAGACACAATCAGACTCCCTCAGATACAATCAGACTCCGTCAGACACAATCAGACTTCATCAGACAAAATCAGACTTCATCAGACACAATCAGACATCATCAGACACAATCAGACACATTCAGACATCATCAGACACAATCAGACTCCGTCAGACACAATCAGACTCCTTCAGACACAATCAGACTCCGTCAGACACAATCAGACTCCATCAGACACAATCAGACATCATCAGACACAATCAGACTTCATCAGACACAATCAGACTCCATCAGACAAAATCAGACTCCGTCAGACACAATCAGACATCATCAGACACAATCAGACTCCATCAGACACAATCAGACATCGTCAGACACAATCAGACATCGTCAGACACAATCAGACTCCATCAGACACAATCAGACTCCGTCAGACACAATTAGACTTCATCAGACACAATCAGACTTCATCAGACACAATCAGACTCCGTCAGACACAATCAGACAAAATCAGACAAAATCAGACTTCATCAGACACAATCAGACTCCGTCAGACACAATTAGACTTCATCAGACAAAATCAGACTTCATCAGACACAATCAGACTCCATTAGACACAATCAGACTCAATCAGACACAATCAGACACAATCAGACTCCATCAGACACATTCAGACACAATCAGACTCTGTCAGACTCCATCAGACTCCATCAGACACAATCAGACATCATCAGACACAATCAGACACAATCAGACACATTCAGACATCATCAGACACAATCAGACATCATCAGACACAATCAGACACATTCAGACATCATCAGACACAATCAGACTCCATCAGACACAATCAGACTCCGTCAGACACAATCAGACATCATCAGACACAATCAGACATCATCAGACACAATCAGACACATTCAGACACAATCAGACACATTCAGACATCATCAGACACAATCAGACATCATCAGACACAATCAGACACAATCAGACTCCATCAGACACAATCAGACTCCCTCAGACACAATCAGACTCCATCAGACACAATCAGACTCCCTCAGATACAATCAGACTCCGTCAGACACAATCAGACTTCATCAGACAAAATCAGACTTCATCAGACACAATCAGACATCATCAGACACAATCAACACATTCAGACATCATCAGACACAATCAGACTCCGTCAGACACAATCAGACTCCTTCAGACACAATCAGACACATTCAGACACAATCAGACACATTCAGACATCATCAGACACAATCAGACATCATCAGACACAATCAGACACAATCAGACTCCATCAGACACAATCAGACTCCCTCAGACACAATCAGACTCCATCAGACACAATCAGACTCCCTCAGATACAATCAGACTCCGTCAGACACAATCAGACTTCATCAGACAAAATCAGACTTCATCAGACACAATCAGACATCATCAGACACAATCAGACACATTCAGACATCATCAGACACAATCAGACTCCGTCAGACACAATCAGACTCCTTCAGACACAATCAGACTCCGTCAGACACAATCAGACTCCATCAGACACAATCAGACATCATCAGACACAATCAGACTTCATCAGACACAATCAGACTCCATCAGACACAATCAGACATCATCAGACACAATCAGACACATTCAGACACAATCAGACACATTCAGACATCATCAGACACAATCAGACATCATCAGACACAATCAGACACAATCAGACTCCATCAGACACAATCAGACTCCATCAGACATCATCAGACACAATCAGACTCCATCAGACACAATCAGACTCCGTCAGACACAATCAGACTTCATCAGACAAAATCAGACTTCATCAGACACAATCAAACTCCATTAGACACAATCAGACTCAATCAGACTCAATCAGACACAATCAGACACAATCAGACTCCATCAGACACATTCAGACACAATCAAACACATTCAGACATCATCAGACACAATCAGACATCATCAGACACAATCAGACATCATCAGACACAATCAGACACATTCAGACATCATCAGACACAATCAGACATCATCAGACACAATCAGACTCCTTCAGACACAATCAGACTCCCTCAGATACAATCAGACTCCGTCAGACACAATCAGACTTCATCAGACAAAATCAGACTTCATCAGACACAATCAGACATCATCAGACACAATCAGACACAATCAGACTCCATCAGACACATTCAGACACAATCAGACTCTGTCAGACACAATCAGACATCATCAGACACAATCAGAATCCATCAGACACAATCAGACACAATCAGACTCCATCAGACACAATCAGACTCCCTCAGACACAATCAGACTCCATCAGACACAATCAGACTCCCTCAGATACAATCAGACTCCGTCAGACACAATCAGACTTCATCAGACAAAATCAGACTTCATCAGACACAATCAGACATCATCAGACACAATCAGACACATTCAGACATCATCAGACACAATCAGACTCCGTCAGACACAATCAGACTCCTTCAGACACAATCAGACTCCGTCAGACACAATCAGACTCCAATCAGACTCCATCAGACACAATCAGACATCATCAGACACAATCCGACTTCATCAGACACAATCAGACTCCGTCAGACACAATCAGACACAATCATCAGACACAATCAGACATCATCAGACACAATCAGACACATTCAGACACAATCAGACACATTCAGACATCATCAGACACAATCAGACATCATCAGACACAATCAGACACAATCAGACTCCATCAGACACAATCAGACTCCCTCAGACACAATCAGACTCCATCAGACACAATCAGACTCCCTCAGATACAATCAGACTCCGTCAGACACAATCAGACTTCATCAGACAAAATCAGACTTCATCAGACACAATCAGACATCATCAGACACAATCAGACACATTCAGACATCATCAGACACAATCAGACTCCGTCAGACACAATCAGACTCCTTCAGACACAATCAGACTCCGTCAGACACAATCAGACTCCATCAGACACAATCAGACATCATCAGACACAATCAGACTTCATCAGACACAATCAGACTCCATCAGACACAATCAGACATCATCAGACACAATCAGACACATTCAGACACAATCAGACACATTCAGACATCATCAGACACAATCAGACATCATCAGACACAATCAGACACAATCAGACTCCATCAGACACAATCAGACTCCATCAGACATCATCAGACACAATCAGACTCCATCAGACACAATCAGACTCCGTCAGACACAATCAGACTTCATCAGACAAAATCAGACTTCATCAGACACAATCAAACTCCATTAGACACAATCAGACTCAATCAGACTCAATCAGACACAATCAGACAATCAGACTCCATCAGACACATTCAGACACAATCAAACACATTCAGACATCATCAGACACAATCAGACATCATCAGACACAATCAGACATCATCAGACACACATCAGACACATTCAGACATCATCAGACACAATCAGACATCATCAGACACAATCAGACTCCTTCAGACACAATCAGACTCCCTCAGATACAATCAGACTCCGTCAGACACAATCAGACTTCATCAGACAAAATCAGACTTCATCAGACACAATCAGACATCATCAGACACAATCAGACACAATCAGACTCCATCAGACACATTCAGACACAATCAGACTCTGTCAGACACAATCAGACATCATCAGACACAATCAGAATCCATCAGACACAATCAGACACAATCAGACTCCATCAGACACAATCAGACTCCCTCAGACACAATCAGACTCCATCAGACACAATCAGACTCCCTCAGATACAATCAGACTCCGTCAGACACAATCAGACTTCATCAGACAAAATCAGACTTCATCAGACACAATCAGACATCATCAGACACAATCAGACACATTCAGACATCATCAGACACAATCAGACTCCGTCAGACACAATCAGACTCCTTCAGACACAATCAGACTCCGTCAGACACAATCAGACTCCGTCAGACACAATCAGACTCCATCAGACACAATCAGACATCATCAGACACAATCCGACTTCATCAGACACAATCAGACTCCATCAGACACAATCAGACATCATCAGACACAATCAGACACATTCAGACACAATCAGACACATTCAGACATCATCAGACACAATCAGACATCATCAGACACAATCAGACACAATCAGACTCCATCAGACACAATCAGACACAATCAGACTCCATCAGACACAATCAGACTCCATCAGACATCATCAGACACAATCAGACACAATCAGACTCCGTCAGACACAATTAGACTTCATCAGACAAAATCAGACTTCATCAGACACAATCAGACTCCATTAGACACAATCAGACTCAATCAGACACAATCAGACACAATCAGACTCCATCAGACACATTCAGACACAATCAGACTCTGTCAGACTCCATCAGACTCCATCAGACACAATCAGACATCATCAGACACAATCAGACTTCATCAGACACAATCAGACTCCATCAGACACAATCAGACATCATCAGACACAATCAGACACATTCAGACACAATCAGACACATTCAGACATCATCAGACACAATCAGACATCATCAGACACAATCAGACACAATCAGACTCCATCAGACACAATCAGACTCCATCAGACACAATCAGACTCCCTCAGATACAATCAGACTCCGTCAGACACAATCAGACTTCATCAGACAAAATCAGACTTCATCAGACACAATCAGACATCATCAGACACAATCAGACACATTCAGACATCATCAGACACAATCAGACTCCGTCAGACACAATCAGACTCCTTCAGACACAATCAGACTCCGTCAGACACAATCAGACTCCATCAGACACAATCAGACATCATCAGACACAATCAGACTTCATCAGACACAATCAGACTCCATCAGACACAATCAGACTCCGTCAGACACAATCAGACATCATCAGACACAATCAGACTCCATCAGACACAATCAGACATCGTCAGACACAATCAGACATCGTCAGACACACAATCAGACTCCATCAGACACAATCAGACTCCGTCAGACACAATTAGACTTCATCAGACACAATCAGACTTCATCAGACACAATCAGACTCCGTCAGACACAATCAGACAAATCAGACAAAATCAGACTTCATCAGACACAATCAGACTCCGTCAGACACAATTAGACTTCATCAGACAAAATCAGACTTCATCAGACACAATCAGACTCCGTCAGACACAATCAGACTTCATCAGACAAAATCAGACTCCTTCAGACACAATCAGACTCCGTCAGACACAATCAGACTCCATCAGACACATTCAGACATCATCAGACACAATCAGACTTTCATCAGACACAATCAGACTCCATCAGACTCCGTCAGACACAATCAGACATCATTAGACACAATCAATCAGACTCCATCAGACACAATCAGACTCCGTCAGACACAATCAGACATCATCAGACACAATCAGACTCCATCAGACACAATCAGACATCGTCAGACACAATCAGACTCCATCAGACACAATCAGACTCCGTCAGACACAATTAGACTTCATCAGACAAAAATCAGACTTCATCAGACACAATCAGACTCCATTAGACACAATCAGACTCAATCAGACACAATCAGACACAATCAGACTCCATCAGACACATTCAGACACAATCAGACTCTGTCAGACTCCATCAGACTTCATCAGACACAATCAGACATCATCAGACACAATCAGACACAATCAGACACATTCAGACATCATCAGACACAATCAGACATCATCAGACACAATCAGACACATTCAGACATCATCAGACACAATCAGACTCCATCAGACACAATCAGACTCCGTCAGACACAATCAGACATCATCAGACACAATCAGACATCATCAGACACAATCAGACACATTCAGACACAATCAGACACATTCAGACATCATCAGACACAATCAGACATCATCAGACACAATCAGACACATTCAGACATCATCAGACACAATCAGACTCCATCAGACACAATCAGACTCCGTCAGACACAATCAGACATCATAAGACACAATCAGACATCATCAGACACAATCAGACACATTCAGACACAATCAGACACATTCAGACATCATCAGACACAATCAGACATCATCAGACACAATCAGACACAATCAGACATCATCAGACACAATCAGACACATTCAGACATCATCAGACACAATCAGACATCATCAGACACAATCAGACACACATCAGACACAATCAGACACAGTCAGACACAATCAGACACATTCAGACATCATCAGACACAATCAGACATCATCAGACACAATCAGACACAATCAGACTCCATCAGACACAATCAGACTCCCTCAGACACAATCAGACTCCATCAGACACAATCAGACTCCGTCAGACACAATCAGACATCATCAGACACAATCAGACTCCATCAGACACAATCAGACATCGTCAGACACAATCAGACTCTGTCAGACACAATCAGACATCATCAGACACAATCAGACATCATCAGACACAATCAGACACATCCAGACAGAATCAGACACATTCAGACATCATCAGACACAATCAGACATCATCAGACACGATCAGACACATTCAGACATCATCAGACTCCGTCAGACACAATCAGACATCGTCAGACACAATCAGAC
>NW_024644704.1:0-256 GCF_008729295.1 Plectropomus leopardus
ACCATCACTATCACTCCTGGGATGTTAACAGCCATGGTTGATGTGGACTGTTTTCTCTACTAGCTAATGTCCAGAGAACTGGACAGATTGTATACCAGAGGGAACAAAAAAGAAAAAAAGAAAGACACCTCCTCCAGTGATGCCCACTGGCTGGTTACAGATTTAGCAGGTTTACTTAGCCTACTTGAGCAAGCATAGAGAACTTTTAATTATTAATTAAGAACCATAGGAAGTCAGGTTCCAGTCTGATGCATGG
>NW_024644707.1:0-211 GCF_008729295.1 Plectropomus leopardus
TAATGTGATGTTGACGTGTGATTGGTTGATGCTAATGTGATGTTGACGTGTGATTGGTTGATGCTGATGTGATGCTTCACTGTGATTGGTTTATGCTGATATGAGGCTGTGCTGTGATTGGTTAATGCTGATATGATGCTGTGCTGTGATTGGTTGATGCTGACGTGATGCTGTGCTGTGACTGGTTGATGCTGATGTGATGCTTTGCTGT
>NW_024644708.1:0-248 GCF_008729295.1 Plectropomus leopardus
CCTAAGGCGAGCTCAGGGAGGACAGAAACCTCCCGTGGAGCAGAGGGCAAAAGCTCGCTTGATCTTGATTTTCAGTATGAATACAGACCGTGAAAGCGGGGCCTCACGATCCTTCTGACTTTTTGGGTTTTAAGCAGGAGGTGTCAGAAAAGGTACCACAGGGGTAACTGGCTTGTGGCGGCCAAGCGTTCATAGCGACGGCGCTTTTTGATCCTTCGATGTCGGCTCTTCCTATCATTGTGAAGCAG
>NW_024644709.1:0-202 GCF_008729295.1 Plectropomus leopardus
CCGCTCCAGAACCCCGGGTGGGCGCGCCAGAACGGTATGCCGGAGATACAGAGGGGTGCAACCCGTTCTTGACGAACTGTTCCATCTTGTTTGCTCTGCAGCCACACACAATCGCCACAGAGGGAGCCAGAGTGGCGTTTGCTATTAACCACCTCACGGGCCGAGCACGCCTGTGGGGAACGGCCGAGTGGGAGAGGGGCAC
>NW_024644710.1:0-331 GCF_008729295.1 Plectropomus leopardus
GGGGGCACACCACCGATGAGGACAATATTCAACTGAATGGACCTGACATGTTCTAGGAAGGGGAGCCAAATTTTAGAAAATTTAACGTTGGAACCTCGAAGATAGTGTTTTATTTTCTCCAATTTCATGAAAAAAAGGGCATCTTTTATCCATACTCTGAATTTCTATCTGAATTCTCTGAGCTTATATCAAGTTTAGTGCTCAAATCAGACAAAATTATTATCGTAGGGGATTTTAACATTCACATGGATGTTAATAGTGATAGCCTTAGTTCTGCTTTCTCCACAGTCAGTGTGTACATAAACCCACCCACCGCTACAATCACACCCTC
>NW_024644711.1:0-220 GCF_008729295.1 Plectropomus leopardus
CGCTCCAGAACCCCGGGTGGGCGCGCCAGAACGGTATGCCGGAGATCGAGAGGGGTGCAACCCGTTCTTGACGAACTGTTCCATCTTGTTTGCTCTGCAGCCACACACATTCGCCAGAGAGGGAGCCAGAGTGGCGTTTGCTATTAACCACCTCACGGGCCGAGCACGCCTGTGGGGAACGGCCGAGTGGGAGAGGGGCACTCCAGCCTGTTCGTCATTC
>NW_024644712.1:0-249 GCF_008729295.1 Plectropomus leopardus
AACGAAGCTTGTACCCTCAGTGGCTGGCGGGGAGGAAACCCCGTAGCTCCACGAGCCGTCTCCACGTGCTGGAACGCCGACTGGGATCGAGCAGAGGGATGGTCTGGGACAAGCAGGGGTTCGGTAACCAGGAAGTCCGTCCGCGGGTGTAACGGTACCGACAGGGATCAGGCAGGAGGATCGTCTTAGCCGAGCGAAGGAGTCTTTACCAGTAGAGCCGTCAGATTTCCGGAATGCCGAAACTGAATA
>NW_024644713.1:0-806 GCF_008729295.1 Plectropomus leopardus
GTGCTGAGTGTCAAATGGATGAAAACACACTACAACATGCAGAGATGAGATGTGATGGTACAGCATCAATATATCTGTAAAGAAGTGTCATTTTTGCCATCAGAAGTTAAAAATAGTACCTTAACATGAAGTACAACATCTGCTGTAGTCATTTTGGTTATTTTCCATAATGTCTCAAAAGCGCGCATCTTTAGTAAATGTTAGGCATACAAGGTACAATTTTAGAAATGCCGTTAATTCCAACTCAGACTGTACGAGTAGATGGTCTGCGATGTGAAGCCAAAGCTCATGATCAATATGTCCACACTGTACAGTCTGATGGTCAAACCACGACCTGAGAGCTCACACCGTACGTGTAAAAATGGTCCGTCGGTCGCTGCAGTCCATTTTACTGAGTAAAAGTTGAAAATAACATTAATGTATAATATTTTTAAAGCTTGCCTTTGAAAAGCGCGTTTTGTGGGGAGAGCGATTTGAGTGTGTGTGATATTAAAGTGGGCCCAAAGGGTTAATGCATTTGTTTATTTTATCTGTGTCTTGTTTTATTTTGTAGATTCACTCCTCATGTGTCATGTCTAGTGTTACTTCCTGTCTTTGTATGTTTTCCCGCCTCAGTGTTTGTCTGCACCGCTCTCTAGTTTGACCTGTCCCTCAATACTCAGTGCTCTCACCTGGGCTGCGTTCAGCCCAACACTGCGTTATATGTTTTAACTGAGACATGGTGCGTTGAACGCGTTGTGTCACGCAGGCACATTGTCTTTAAATAAGGCTGGGTCTCACTTAATTTAATTCAAAGTGGGCTTTAT
>NW_024644714.1:0-4303 GCF_008729295.1 Plectropomus leopardus
CCCAAAACAAAACCCAAAAGACAACAACAACTCGCAAATAAACGGTATCATACATCCAAAATAAAAGATGTGATTTGACTGTGAGAAACACAAAATCACCGAAATAAAAAAACTGCATCATACATCCAAAATAATGGACGAGATTTGAGAGAGAGAAAAACAAAATAAAAAAACAAACATAAAAAAAAACCCCAACAACTTGCAAATAAACCGGATGTATTTCCCAGCTCTTTTTGAAAAATGATTTATTTTAGTATTTTTGTGCCTCCGTACGAATGATTCTCTTTGAGCTCTTTGAGGGAATTTGTTGGACGTTTCTCAGACGCGATTCTCAGTTTTGTGAGTCGGCAGTTTAAAAAATAAAGAACATAAACACCTGATTGTTGGATATAATCTCTTTCAGTGTGTTGTTTGGACTCAGATGTAAAATAACTTTAATCCCACAGTGAGTGTGTGTATTAGGCGGAAACAAATGATGTGTGATGTGAAGACCTCACACCGAGCCGAGGAAAACACACGATGGCGTTCAGACCGCCGGCGGCTCCAATAACCGCTGACAATTTACAGAAAGCTTCCGATGATTGAGGGATTAGAGGAGATTATAAAGTTTTACTCTGAAGGAGGACGAAGTCCACAAACTCGGGTTTACTCGTTTCGATAGAAACCTCCGGACTCGTTCAGACAAACTGATTCAAGTCAGCGACGTCTTCAACCGACAAAAGCTTCAGATCTGAGTGATTCTCGGCGATAGAAACGGCTCAGAGCGGGGACGCTCTGTGTGCTCTGGTTAGGGGCCACTTTTGTCAAACGACAGGAGGCCAGGGGCCAGTCCCAGCTGCCCCGTACGTGTTGATCGGATTTTAGGACATTTTTGGGTTTTAGGATGTTTTTAGGATTTAAGGACGATACTCTGATGTAGGAACATGCTGTTTTTTTAGGAGGTTTCTAGGACATTTTCACGATTTTTATATGTTAAAGTTATAAGATGTTTCTGGTATTATAGAACATTTCTAGGATTTTCGGGAAATTTCTAGGATTTTAGGACGTTTCTAGGATTTAACGACGCTCTTAGGATGTAAGGACATTTAATTTACGGATATTTGTAGGACATTACAAGGGTTGGGGGACGTCCCTTGGATTTAAGGACATTTCGGATTTTAAGAAATTTCTTGGATTTTAGAACATATTTAAGGATTTTTGAATGTTTCAAAGATTTTAGGACATTGCTGGGATTTTAGGATGTTTCAAGGACTTTAGGATGTTTCTAGGATTTTAGGACATACCTAAGATTTAAAGATATTTCTAGGATTTTCTGAAAAGTTCTAGTATTTCAGGGCATTCCTTGGATTTTAGGACATTTGAAGAACTTAGGATATTCTAGAATGTTAGGACATTTTAGGATTTTAAGACATTTCTCATATTTGAGGACATTTCTCATATTTGAGGACATTTCTAGGATTTTAGGACATCAGGGTCTTATCTAGGACCTCTGTCGGGGGGTGTTGGATCCTCCACTGGCTCTTTTTTTGATCTACAAGCTCTGTTTTGATGCTGTTTTATTCACTCTGGTACTTTATGAATACTAAAAGTACAAAAGTATATGTTGTTTTTATTGTGAATTGGAAAAAGGTTTTGAGGGCCACCCGGCACCCTGTCAGGGGCCAAATTTGGCCCTCGGGCCTTAAGTTGAATATCACTGACTCGTATTAAAAACATAAGGTCAGATTAAACCTCCTCTTCTCTTTAACATTCAGAGAACTTTGTCTGAGAGTTTTTTTATGACGCCCTGCGCTCCTTTGATTGCTGTTGCGTTTAAATGCTAAAGACCGTCACGTCTCTGCACTAAGTGTCTTTGGAAACAACCTTTTGTCTGAATGGGACCGGCTCGCTGTCGCACTTCATTGTCAGATTTGACATTTTCAGGTTTTTTCACCCTTAGAGGAGGAGCGAAGCGTCACTCGCGCTTTGTATTCAACAAGTTTAATTTTTTTTTCCCACCATAATACAAGAGTGAGCGTTTAATAGACTGACACGGAGTGAAGCCTTTCCATCCATCACGGCTCAATGCTGCAGCTCAGACTCATTACCCTGTTAGATTGTACCCGTCCTCACACTATGGACGCCGAGGCTTTTTTTATCAATAGGGAGGAAATTGAACTCTGCAATTATGCAAATGAGAAGTCGTCTGAAAGTTAGTTTAGATGCACGTGGAGGAAAATGTGTTTTTAGCATCGTGGCTGAGCCAGGACGGTCAGACGAGGACACTAAAAGCGCCCTTATTTAACATTTACAGGCAGGATTTAAACATTGTTCATAACACAACTTTAAGGACCTTTTTAAGGTTTATAATTCATGTAATAAGATGAATTAATAAATGACAGATAATACAGGAGAGCAGAGCTGTAATAACATTTAATGTTTCATACAGTTTATTAACTGTTTACACATGTGCACAAAATAATTGCAGAAGAGTTTAAGAGTGAAGAGATTCTGCAGCATTTAGTAGATTAACTGATGACTCAATCAACAGTCAATCAACAGTGATTACTCTAATTGTTTCAGTTACTTTTCTGTCAAAACTGTCAAACATTTGCTGCCCCCGGCTTCTTAAATGTGAGAATTTGCTGCATTGTTTTAGTCATTTCTTTGTTTTAACTTTTAATTGAGAGAAGAGAAGAAATGACCAAAATATAGAATCCTTTTTTTCAGAGAACAATTCCCATCCCCAGATAAATGAAGCCATACTTTCATTTGAATAACAGTCTGTGACTCCCCCCCCGCACACACACACGCACACACACACGCGAGTTATTTGGCGGTGGTGGCCGTTCCCATGTCAAAACACACACATACACACACACACACACACACACACACACACACACACACACACACACACCTGATATTATATTTCAGCAGCTCCTTTTCTTTCTTTCTTTGGAAACTGGAGGTGTAATCACTTCACAAAACCCAGGAAACAGGTTGATGGGATGAATGCAGTCGGAGGAGGAACAGCGTCTAGATTTCAGTGGAAAAAAAGAAAAACTCTGAAATCCTTTATTGCCCCTCATGAGACCAGTTTCTTAACCCTTTAGGGCTCGCTTTAATATCACGCACTCGTCATCAGGTGGAAAATAGTCAAAATGACAAATTCAGAGTCAAAAGCCCAGAATGACACCCAGAAATAATACAAGTCCTGTTTTTCTGCTCTGATGGCTGTGGGATCAAAAAGTCAGTTTGAATGAGTTTCAATGGAGCATTTTTTGACCTGAACAGTCTGAATGTAACTATTTAGTTTCTACAGTGTATTTTAGACTTATTGTAGGGAGCTGAGCTGCAAATTCACTGATTACACTCAGATACACAATCTGGACTACATTTAGGACACATGCATCAACACACACACAATTATCCA
This sequence comes from Plectropomus leopardus, assembly GCF_008729295.1. NCBI lineage: Eukaryota > Metazoa > Chordata > Actinopteri > Perciformes > Serranidae > Plectropomus > Plectropomus leopardus. Next base: position 3,416 of record NW_024644714.1, read on the forward strand.
AATAATTAAGAATGAAAAGTGCGTAAAATGTCCCTAATGTGACCCAGATGAAGTGGTGAAGAGTGTTTTTGGGTAGGTACAGTGATAATGAGCTGCTGTGTCGGGCAGGACCTGTTGATCAAACCTCGCTCCCTTTAAAAAACACCTCGGGCTCCTCAGAGCCAGATTGGCAGCTCTGAGGATCCATGATTCAACTTGTCTGAGTTACAGGAGTCATCACGCAGGAAGTCGTGACTCCCTGAACACTGAGTGAAGTGCTCCGCTTGGTTGGAGGTAATTTGCATGTGGGACTGATCAGTAAGGAGACGGTGACTGCAAAAAGAGAACAGACGCATGGAGAGCTGCAACTGTTTCATTATCGATTCGAACACAGATACCGTCTAAAAAATAAAAAGATTGGGGAAAATGCTCAGGGAAAAATGTCTAGAGACAAAACTGTAGAAACTAGAAATATTATAATTTTGCTTAAGCACGTTTGCATGTTTTGTTTGCCTCCATTTTTCAAAATCTTTTTTTTTTTTACTCAGTAATTTCATGTAATTTTCTTGTACTTTTCACTAAATTCGACTTCTTTCAAAAACACTGGGGAAAAATTATTGAAAAATTGAAATTGAAAAAAGCATCAAATGAAATAAATAAAATATAACAAACAGATCCCCTCAAAATTGCTAAATAAGTATGTGTAATTCGATCTACTGGAAACATCCTAAAGAAGTTGTGTCAAACTCATGTGACCTCAGCCTGCGGCAGAGAGCCGGCAAACATGAAACAGACACACTTCTCTGGTGTGTGTTGAGACGTGTGTGTAACTGCAGCAGGTTTCAGCAGCGTGAGGCTCCAGCAGAGCTTCACTGACACACAGAGCTGCAGGGTCTGCTCTCTGAGAGT
>NW_024644715.1:0-428 GCF_008729295.1 Plectropomus leopardus
GGAGGTTCCATTGAGCAAGGTGTTTGTCTCATTTCAAAACATTATCAATAATTTTGGCAAATACCCCCAAACATTTGTTCATGTGCAAGGGACAATACCCTACACCGTCTGTGGGAATAATGACTCCTGTCTGTCTGGAGCAAAGGATAGGACAAGACAACAAAATGTCTAACACAAGACAGCACTGTTTGTTGCCAATTTCCAATATGAATATTTACAATGGAGATTTTAGGTTATAATTCACCTTTGTTTTGTCTATATCAGCAATTAACTTGATCAGTACCAGTGGGAATAATGGTCAAAACTATGAACTATTATATTACATTGTTTTTATTTACTACACTTTTGCACAATGAAATTTTATAGACCTACACTAAGTATTTTTTATTATTGGATATTTTTTAGAAGCGAGTATTTTTAGTATTTAT
>NW_024644716.1:0-401 GCF_008729295.1 Plectropomus leopardus
CTATGAGCTATAATAAGTGTCTTCAGGCATTTTTGGGAGATGTCAAAATTTGAGATTTTTTGCCATACTATAGTATGCGATTTTTGGTCATTTTTTCAACATGCTCTATTGTGACTTTTTGGCCTTTTTTTCCACTTTTTTTTTTACATGCTATGCCATGGTGCGTCTCTATGAGTTATAATAAGTGTCTTCAGGCATTTTTGGAAGATGTCAAAATTTGAGATTTTTTGCCATACTATAGTATGTGATTTTTGGTCATTTCTTCAACATGCTCTATTATGACTTTTTGGCCTTTTTTTCCACTTTTTTTAAACATGCTATGCCATGGTGCGTCTCTATGAGTTATAATAAGTGTCTTCAGGCATTTTTGGGAGATGTCAAAATTTGACATTTTTTGCCAT
>NW_024644717.1:0-307 GCF_008729295.1 Plectropomus leopardus
AACATTCTACTACAGTAACATTCTACAGTCACAGCAACATTCTAAAACTGTAACATTCTACGGATACATCATAACATTCTACAACTGTAACATTCTACAGTAACAGAGACATTCTACAACTAACATTCTGCAGTAACAACAACATCCTAGAACTGTAACATTCTAGTTACATCATATGTTGCAAAGTGAAGTGCAGAGGACAAAAACATCTTGCAGGCAGGGAGTTAAGCTGAGAAATTTAGGCAGACTTTTATTGTCAGTCTTGAACAGAAAAAAAACAAAAAAAACAAAACAAAACAAAAAAAAA
>NW_024644718.1:0-432 GCF_008729295.1 Plectropomus leopardus
TATCGTCCATTTTGTTGACATGCTAAATTTTGATGTTTCTGGCCTTTTTTGACCTTTTTTTTAATTTGTATGCTAAAATGCGCCTCTACAAGCTAATAAATGTCCTTATCAGCCATTTTTATGACATGTCAAAATTTGACATTTTTGACATACGATACTATGGCATTATCGTCCATTTTGTTGACGTGCTAAATTATGATGTTTCTGGCCTTTTTTGACCTTTTTTTTTATTTGTATGCTAAAATGCGCCTCTACAAGCTAATAAATGTCCTTATCAGCCATTTTTATGACATGTCAAAATTTGACGTTTTTGACATACTATACTATGGCATTATCGTCCATTTTGTTGACGTGCTAAATTATGATGTTTCTGGCCTTTCTTGGCCTTTTTTTTCACTTTGTATACTAAAACACGCATCTACAAGCTATTAA
>NW_024644719.1:0-248 GCF_008729295.1 Plectropomus leopardus
ACGCCGACTCTGCCTGTCCCCGACATTCCCTCCTCGCCTGACTCCTCGTGTACCTACCTGCCTTCCGTCCCTGACCACGTGCTCTGTTTCGGCGCTTCGGAATCCTGACTGCTCTCCTGGTTACGTCTCCTCCGCCTGGCTTCGACGATCCATTTGCTCTCTCCTCATCGGTGCTGCTGCCTTCTCGGACTGCCTTCACGTTTACGGAACTCCTGCCTGCCCTCGACTATCCCTGTGCTCAATCGACG
>NW_024644721.1:0-470 GCF_008729295.1 Plectropomus leopardus
TGTTGAAAAATGCAAAAAAAATGAAATGTCGAAAATGAGGCTGAAAAAAACAGAGTAAAGCATGTCGAGACACATTACAGTACAGAAAGAAACATCAGTCAGAGGCTCCCGAGGAGGAGGAGGAGGAGGAGGAGGAGGAGGTGAGAGGGGATGCAGTTGACACTGAGGTCAGCAGGCCAGTCAAAGAGACAACCATGGAGCGGGAGGCTGAGCGAGATGTCCCGGAGCAAATGACAGTAAAGAGCAGGAGACGATTAACAGAGACTTGTTATACGTGGCGACATAATCAGGTGTTGAGAGGCTGTTCTTCACCTGTTCGCACAGGTGAAGCTGGACGTAGAGGATTTGTGGCTGGATCACCTGTCTCTCTCAGGGGGGACAGGGAGTAAGAGGACAGAGTTTGAGGAAGACAGTGAGGGAAATGTCAAACGAGGCAGTTAAATCCAGTCGGTGGATACATTTTTTTCAAC
>NW_024644722.1:0-611 GCF_008729295.1 Plectropomus leopardus
CGCCATACTATACTATTGCCTTTGTCGCCTTTTTCGCCATTTTTGTCAACATGCTAAATTAGCGAGTTTTTGTAGTTTTTTGGCCTCTATTTCCACTGTGTCCACTATGGCACGTCTCTACAAGCTAGAATATGCGGTTTTGAGACATTTTTGGGACGTGTCAAAATTTGACCTTTTTCGCCATACTATACTATTGCCTTGTTCGCCATTTTTGTCAACATGCTAAATTTGCGAGTTTTTGGACTTTTTTGGCCTCTATTTCCACTGTGTCCACTATGGCGCGTCTCTACAAGCTAGAATTTGTGGTTTTGAGACATTTTTGGGACGTGTCAAAATTTGACCTTTTTCGCCATGCTATACTATTGCCTTGTTCGCCATTTTTGTCAACATGTTAAATTAGTGAGGTTTTGGACTTTTTTGGCCTCTATTTCCACTGTGTCCACTATGACGCGTCTCTACAAGCTAGAATATGTGGTTTTGAGACATTTTTGGGACATGTCAAAATTTGACCGTTTTCGCCATACTATACTATTGCCTTGTTCGCCATTTTTGTCAACATGTTAAATTAGCAGGTTTTTGGACTTTTTTGGCCTCTATTTCCACTGTGTCCA
>NW_024644723.1:0-402 GCF_008729295.1 Plectropomus leopardus
TTTTTCTTTAACACGATGTACTATGGTACGTCTCTATGAGCTATAATAAGCCGTTTATAGGCATTTTTTGGACATGTCAAAATTTGAGATTTTTCGCCGTACTATACTAGGCCGTTTTTGGCGATGTTTTTTTCGGCATGCTAAATCATCACTTTTAGGAGGTTTTTGGACCTTTTTTTTCAACATGCTATACAACGGCGCATCTCTATGAGCTATAATAAAGGGTTTTCAGCCATTTTTTGGACATGTCAAAATTTGAGATTTTTCACCATGCTATACTAGGCGGATTTGGGCGATTTTTGCCATATGCTAATTTATCATATTTTGGCCATTTTTGGACGTTTTTTTTCAACACGCTATACTATGGTGTTTCTCTATGAGCTATAATAAGCGGTTTCCAGC
>NW_024644724.1:0-411 GCF_008729295.1 Plectropomus leopardus
TTGGCCTTTTTTGCCCTTTATTCCCACTTTGCACACCATGGCGCGTCTCTGCGAGCTATTCTATGTGGTTTTTGGCCATTTTTGGGAGGGGTCAAATTTTGACTTTTTTCGCATACTATACTATTGCCTTTTTTTTTCCGGCCATTTTTTCGACGCGCTAAATTCCAAGGTTTTTGGCCTTTTTTGCCCTTTATCCCCACTTTGCACACCATGGCGCGTCTCTGCGAGCTATTCTATGTGGTTTTCGGCCATTTTTGGGAGGGGTAAAATTTTGACTTTTTTCGCATACTATACTATTGCCTTTTTTTTTCCGGCCATTTTTTCGACGCGCTAAATTCCAAGGTTTTTGGCCTTTCTTGCCCTTTATTCCCACTTTGCACACCATGGCGCGTCTCTGCGAGCTATTCTATG
>NW_024644725.1:0-544 GCF_008729295.1 Plectropomus leopardus
GTGTGTGTGTGTGTGTGTGTGTGTGTGTGTGTGTACATGTATGTGTACGTGTGTTTGTGTGCGTGCACGCGAGTATTTGTATATTGTATGAAGTGCTTTATGTTATACTTTCGCTGTCTGCTAGTCTGTCTGTCTGTCAGTCTGATTGACTGCCAATTTGCCCGCGGGCTCTAAAAATACTTGATAACTACCTGATAAACACATCTGTATCTGTTCAGGGATCGAATGTTTTTCACTGATGATCACGTGGTCTGTGAGTAATGGAAGGTTTTTCCATTCAGATACAAAAGTTTAGTTTTAATTTATTTAAAAAGGAACAAAAACAATCAGACAAAAAAGAGCAAGACTAAAAGAATATACACATTTTAAGCGGTAGATTAAAAGCGGTACATATACATACATATACATGTGGAATAACATTGCAAAGCAAACAGGACACACAAAAAGTCATCAGGTCACATGATGCTCGCAGTCCTTCAGCGTTTTAGATGCACACGAACTGTTTCGTCTGATGGCGTTGTCAAGTGACGCCGCCAGTGCGCGT
>NW_024644725.1:619-2708 GCF_008729295.1 Plectropomus leopardus
TTACTTATTATTAATATTATATTTATTTATTTTTATATTTTTATCAATTTTATTCTGTCTCTTGTGTTTCCTCACTTATGGTAGCGTTTCCTCAATTCCTGGTTTTAATTAGTACTCTTATTTCAGTTCTGGAATTAATTACAAAGTCTTGCTTTATCACCCATGTGCATGTGTACGTGTGTGTGTGTGTGTGTGTGTGTGTGTGTGTGTGTGTGTGTTTGTGTGCGTGCACGCGAGTATTTGTATATTGTATGAAGTGCTTTATGTTATACTTTTGCTGTCTGCTAGTCTGTCTGTCTGTCTGTCTGATTGACTGCCAATTTGCCCGCGGGCTCTAAAAATACTTGATAACTACCTGATAAACACATCTGTATCTGTTCAGGGATCGAATGTTTTTCACTGATGATCACGTGGTCTGTGAGTAATGGAAGGTTTTTCCATGCAGATACAAAAGTTTAGTTTAAATTTATTTAAAAAGGAACAAAAACAATCAGACAAAAAAGAGCAAGACTAAAAGAATATACACATTTTAAGCGGTAGATTAAAAGCGGTACATATACATACATATACATGTGGAATAACATTGCAAAGCAAACAGGACACACAAAAAGTCATCAGGTCACATGATGCTCGCAGTCCTTCAGCGTTTTAGATGCACACGAACTGTTTCGTCTGATGGCGTTGTCAAGTGACGCCGCCAGTGCACGTTGCGCGTGGGTGTCCGCCAGTGTATGTCAACAACGCCACCGGTTCTGTTTGACTGCGTTATGTGAGGCGTCCATTCCAGTCGCCCGCGGAAAGTGGCTTTTTGGCGCCAAAAGCACTGACAGAGCGGCGCTATTTTAGAGTTCGGTACAAAAGAGCAAGACAAGCAGTTCAAAGACTTTAAAGAAAATACAAATTTTAAAAGCACCGTGAGCGGTAATGAGATATACAATGATGTAAATAACAGCGTAAAAAAGACTTAAGTGCTGAAAAGTCAGTGTTGTTTTAAATGGTTTCGGAAAGCGCTCCTCTTCCTCCTGGTGGTTGTGAGTCAGTTGGGAGTCAGCTCAGCTCCTCAGAGGTCCTCTGCTCTCTTATACAGCATGTGAGTGTTATATTAACACTGCGTTTGTTCCGTTTTTCTTCATCGGGTATGGAAAGACGAGTGTATTTGCCACAGATTGTATTTTGCCGTTTAGACTCTGCGTCACGCTCACAGCTGAGAAGAAGCCTCCGCTCTGCATTCAGACGCTCAGCAGCTATCTCCGGGACTTCACTCACGCCGTGACCTTCTGTCTTTTTTTTTTTTTTTCCTACAGCAGCATCGCTTGCTTTGTGCACTCGCCCGAATGTGACACCTTTACCAGCTATTCTCTCTCGTTCACACACACACCTGATCCCCCACCACCACCTCTTTTATTTTTCACCTCCAACCCTCGTTCACATTCCTCTCCCGGTGGCTCGCCGGCCTCGCGGATCATCTCCCAGGCTTCAGGTGCCCGGGCCGGGTCCCTGTCTGTTTTCATTCCCCTCCTGGAGGACAAGTAATTTGGGGGAGAGAGAGGGAGAGCAGATGACCACTGGCTCCTGACCTTTTCTCCCTCAATTTAACTCCTTGCCGCCGTGCCCGCCGAATGTGGCAATCAGGCTAGGCAGAAGTGACACCCTCATCTGAGCGTGGCCGAGCCCCGCACACAATCACGGTGTCACTTTCCATCTATATGCGGGGGCCGCAGGCAAGTGTAGTGCTGGAATAGGGGACTGTGGAGGTGAGGGAGGAGGGGGCTCCGGTCCAAGCCAGATCCCTGTTAGCATGCTGCGTAGTGCTGCCAGTCATGCCAGTAAGCTCGCTGAAATATGTCTTTTTCTTTTTCTTTTCTCACCAGTTGCGCTATTTTTTTTCTTATTTACAGGCAGAACTGCAAAGTTTTGATGCTGTTAGCTCTCATGCTACATGAGACTTTAGCTTTTCCATCTTCAGCAGCAGATAAAAGCGCCCAGCTCCGACGTTCACACGGCGGACTCACCTCTTTATCACTGTTCTAGTGCTTCTGATATTACATAATTATATAGTTTATAAACATTTTCATTTAAAATATAAGAA
>NW_024644726.1:0-494 GCF_008729295.1 Plectropomus leopardus
TGACTTTTTTGCCCTTTTTTGGCCCTTTTTTCAACATGCTATGCTATAGCATGGCTCTACGAGTGATAATAAGCGGTTTTCAGGCATCTTTTGGACATGTCAAAATTTGAGATTTTTCGCCATACTATACTATGCGGTTTTTGACCAGTTTTTCAACATGCTATATTATGACTTTTTTGCCCTTTTTTGGACTTTCTTTCAACATGCTATGCTATGGTGCGGCTTTACGAGTGATAATAAGTGTTTTTTGGGCATTTTTTGGACATGTCAAAATTTGAGATTTTTTACCATACTATACTATGCGGTTTTTGACCAGTTTTTCAACATGCTATATTATGACTTTTTTTGCCCTTTTTTGGACTTTCTTTCAACATGCTATGCTATGGTGCGGCTGTACAAGTGATAATAAGTGGTTTTTGGGCATTTTTTGAACTAAAAAGTTTGAGATTTTTTGCCATACTATACTATGCGGTTTTTCGTCATTTTTTCAACAT
>NW_024644727.1:0-829 GCF_008729295.1 Plectropomus leopardus
ATGCTATGGCGCGTTTCTGCAAGCTATAATAAGTGGTTTTCAGCTATTTTTGGGACATGTCAAAATTTGAGATTTTCGCCATACTATACTATGCGGTTTTTTTTTGGCCATTTTGTCAACATGCTAGTTTTATGACTTTTAAGTCGTTTTTGGACCCTTTTTTCAACATGCTATGCTATGATGTGTTTCTACAAGCTATAATAAGTGGTTTTCAGCTATTTTTGGGACATGTCAAAATTTGAGATTTTCGCCATACTATACTATGCGTTTTTTTTGTCCATTTTGTCAACATGCTAGTTTATGATTTTTAAGTCGTTTTTGTGCCCTTTTTTCAACATGCTATGCTATGATGTGTTTCTACAAGCTATAACAAGTGGTTTTCAGCTATTTTTGGGACATGTCAATATTTGAGATGTTCGCCATACTATACTATGCGGTTTTTTTGGCCATTTTGTCAACATGCTAGTTTTATGACTTTTAAGTCGTTTTTGGGCCCTTTTTTCAACATACTATGCTATGATGTGTTTCTACAAGCTATAATAAGTGGTTTTCATCTATTTTTGGGACATGTCAAAATTTGAGATTTTTGCCATACTATACTATGCGGTTTTTTGTCCATTTTTTCAACATGGTAGTTTATGACTTTTAAGTCCTTTTTGGGCCGTTTTTTCCAACATGCTATGCTATGGCGCGTTTCAACAAGCTATAATAAGTGGTTTTCAGCCTTTTATGGGTCAGGTCAAAATTTGAGATTTTCGCCATACTATACTATGCGGTTTTTGGCCATTTTGTCAACATGCTAGTTTTATGACTTTTAAGTCGTTTTTGG
>NW_024644728.1:0-252 GCF_008729295.1 Plectropomus leopardus
GGAAGAGTTTGGTACCTGTTAACCCTTTGAAACCTGGATCGACATCATTCCTTTTTGTGCTGCTTTCAGGCACCTTTCACAAGTATTTAAACCTTTGAACCCTGAGCAAATTGGTGCGAATTCTTTCGGAAAAAAAAAAGAATAAACAGGGAAAAAAACAGAAAAAAAGGTATTGAGCGACTTGCTAAGAAAAGTTCCACAAATTCAAAGAAATATGTAGATTTAGAAAATTATTTTAAAAAACTAGGGAAA
>NW_024644729.1:0-366 GCF_008729295.1 Plectropomus leopardus
GTCACGGGGAGCTGCAGGCCTTCGCTGGCGCCCGGTGGGGGGGGGGGCAGGGCGGGGCGGCCAGTCTCAACGCTTGCTGAGGCTCCAGAGGGGGTCCAGGCTGCTGAGCGGGTCATCCCCTTCCTTGCTTCGCGCACTGTGGAGACCTTGACCCTCCGCGGGCTGCAGGAAGCTCTGCTTCGTCACCCGCTGCTTCCCCCGACCCCCCCCCTCCATTGAGAAGGCCTCGGGCGCCAGAGCGGCCAGCAGCTCCAGGGACGAAGGCGCCGTGGCAGGGGGAGGCGGGCTGACGCCGGGCACCACCTCTAGGGGCGGCTGATGGTTGGCTGCTGGTGGCGTGGAGGGGGAGGCGATATTCAGGCCATT
>NW_024644730.1:0-209 GCF_008729295.1 Plectropomus leopardus
ATACTGCTTTCCAAATTACACCTACTAGATCAGCACATAACGCGCTCTTCACCATTTACAATCACATGAAAAGAGCACAAGAAATATACATATATTATGTATACATGTATAACAAAATAGAAATAAGAATGCAATTGAGAAAGAGAAGATTTTTGGTGACTAGAATCCAGCAATGCTCGTATTAAAAAACAGTTTGACATTTATTTTCT
>NW_024644731.1:0-242 GCF_008729295.1 Plectropomus leopardus
AAACACGGTAATACATGATGTATACCTATCATACTCCAATGATTCATGATCTATAGTTCGAAAATCAGCAATTAACTTATGCAGAGGCATATGATCTGCGCACCCGTCTATAGAGATTTAGTAAGAAAAGGGAACTCATTTGTGGTATGTACAGATTTAGTTGTATGTCATTGTGACATCTTGTCACAAGGTCTAAAGGGACCAAATCAATGATTGGAGGACTTTAAGGGAAGTCTCCTCAA
>NW_024644732.1:0-304 GCF_008729295.1 Plectropomus leopardus
TTAAATAAAAGGTCAAATACGGGTTCCAAATATTGTCAGTTCATCATAAACTCTGAGGAGAAACTTATTTTCTTTCTATTAATCTCAAAAACAGAGAAAAGGGGTTTTATTATTAACACACTATCTGAAGTGGTTTCCCAAAATCTGCTGATTCAGAGTGTAACACTTTTTAAACAGTTACCTCTTGTTGCCACTTGGAGTTGCCAATGTGAAACCAAGCTTATAGAGCAGATTTAACTAGAATAAAAAGTTTATCTGTAAAGTTTATCTGACCTCACACTCACTCACTCACACACTCACTCAC
>NW_024644733.1:0-233 GCF_008729295.1 Plectropomus leopardus
ACCAAGACAAACCAAGAATATATATATACTTGGTTTGTCTTGGTTTTGGCTCGGTCTCGACCCCTAAAGTCTTGGTCTTGGCACACTCTGACACACCAAATTGACATCTGGCCGTCGGTCAATGTTGGGCTGTCAATGAGCATCTGTGGCTCTAGCTTTTACGGTGAGGTCCACGCCACTGGCCCACATAGGTCATTGTTGGCTTTTTCTCTTCTGCACACACACACGCACGC
>NW_024644734.1:0-280 GCF_008729295.1 Plectropomus leopardus
TTTTTTACAAGCCGTTTTCTCGATATAACGAGATATTATCTCGTTATCTCGAGAAAACGGAGTTTGTTTTCCTGAGATATTAGCTCGTTATCTTGAGAAAACGAACTTTGTTTTTTGGTTTGTTTTTTTAAACTTTATTGAATGAACGTCAGAAGAAGAAGTGGCGGGTGGATGATGTGACAGCAGGTGCCGTGCGGTGTTCAGCGCGGACAAATGCGCAAGGTAAGATGATTATTACAGGAACACATCACCCAAATTCATCAGTAATCATAACTAGATT
>NW_024644735.1:0-409 GCF_008729295.1 Plectropomus leopardus
TAATTCAAATAATTATATTATTTTATGTTTTGGCTTCTCACAATCTTGAAATGTCAGGTGGTGCAACTGTCCAAGCAAGTGAGCAGGCTAAGAAAACTATAAAAAAAAAAATGTAATATTAATAATGATAAATTCAAAATAAAATACTTTGGCATTGTTTTATGTTTTAAGTCTTTTGGAAAATGTTTTTTTTTCTCATATTAATAGTTTTAAAGCTTTTAAAATAACTGCTAAACTTTTGTCCAGCAATTAACATTTCCTAAATGTCAGGGTGGCGCAACCATAAACATTGGACTTTTATTTTGAAGTGAAGAGACAATAGCTGTACACAGGATGTTGCATCAGCCAAGAGACCCTTGGGACTAAGCTAAAAGGTTTGTAGATCTCTGTCAAATACTGATAAAAATAA
>NW_024644736.1:0-2615 GCF_008729295.1 Plectropomus leopardus
AGTGGCAACATGTGACAATTTGGAATGGGAACACGTTGGGTGTTTTGAGGATGAGACACTAAAAAACTACACAGTGTTTAAAGGTGCTGATTAACAGCTTTAACATTAACATTTCTAATGTTTCTGTGATGTCCACTAAATAAAACTAAATTTTTCTCCACCTCTTCTCCTAACACGTCTCAACCTCCTCCCCTCCTTGTCTTCCTCTACACCCCACAGAGCTCCCACGACATAAAGCCCCATCATGTGTGTGCGTGTGGGCACGTCACTGTGTGTGTTCTTACCAGCTGCTAAAATACAAGAGTTGAAGCGGCCTTTGAATTCATCAATAAACAAAACAAAAATAGTGGAATCAAAGCTGCAGTCTGGCTGTAGTCCAGCGGCAGGCCTCCAAACCAATCAGCTACAGAGTGGACTGAAGGACTGACATGGCCAGACTCTTAGACATAACATCATGCAGAGAGGGGAGGAAGTCATACATGTGCAAGTCACAAACAAGTCTCAAATCTTAACCTTCCAGTCACACGTGAGTCCTCGGTTATTGTGGTGCGCCAAACATATACGTTTTAAGCCCCAGAAATTCTCAGAGACTCAACTTGCCCAACATTTTGTCTAGGATTTAGGAAGTACCCAGGATTTTAGGAAATTTACAGGATTTTAGGACATTTCCAGCATATGGGAAGTTTCTCGGATATAAGACATTTCTTGGATTTTAGGACGTACATACGATTTTAGGACATATTTTGGATTTTAGGACGTACGTAGGATTTTAGGACATATCTTGGATTTTAGAACATATCTAGGATTTGGAACATTTTCAGGATTTTAGGACATTTCCAGCATATTGGAAGTTTCTCAGATTTAAGACATTCCTTGGATTTTAGGACATTCATGCAATTATAGGACATATCTTGGATATTAGGATGTATATACAATTTTAGGACATCGCTTGGATTTTAGGACATATCTTGGATATTAGAATGTATATACAATTTTAGGACATCGCTGGGATTTTAGGACATATCTAGGACATTTTATAGGATTTTAGGATGTTTCTAGGATTTTAGGACGTTTCTTGGATTAATTTCTAAGATTTAGGAGGTTCTAAGGATTGTAGGATGTATTTACAATGTTAGAACATATCTCGAATTTTAGGACATATCTAGGATATAAGTCGTTTCTAGGATTTTTAGGACATTTCTGGAATTTTAGGATGTGTTCAGGATGTTAGGACATTTCCAGCACATTGGAAGTTTCTCAGATTTAAGACATTCCTTGGATTTTAGGACATTCATGCAATTATAGGACATATCTTGGATATTAGGATGTATATACAATTTTAGGACATCGCTTGGATTTTAGGACATATCTTGGATATTAGAATGTATATACAATTTTAGGACATCGCTGGGATTTTAGGACATATCTAGGACATTTTAAAGGATTTTAGGATGTTTCTAGGATTTTAGGACGTTTCTTGGATTAATTTCTAAGATTTAGGAGGTTCTAAGGATTGTAGGATGTATTTACAATGTTAGAACATATCTTGAATTTGAGGACATATCTAGGATATAAGACGTTTCTAGGATTTTTAGGACATTTTTAGGATGTGTTCAGGATTTTAGGACGTTTTTAGAATTTCTTGGATTTTAGACCTTTTTTTCAGGTTTTATGACATTCCTAGGATTTTAGGACATTTCAGGATTTCAGTATATTTCCAGGATTTTTGGATATTTCCAGGATATTAGGACATTTGTAGGATTTAGGACAACAAATGTCCTATCTGTGGCGATTTTTCAGCAGAATGAATCATCTACACCCTCCCTTAAAACCACATATAATTACACAATTAGTTATTTTGTTACGTATGTTTTGAATAGTATTCGGAGAGACGGTGAGAAATGAAATAAAGGAGAAGAGAGAAGACGCACCGGAGGGGTTTACCCTACTGGCTGTCTGTCTGGACACTGTGAGAACTACTGGAAGCACAGTTAGTCACACTTCACACACACACACACACACACACACACACACACACACACACACATACACACACACCTCTACAGTTATGTTTGCTCCATCAGTGGAACAAAAGAGGTCTTACTGGTCCTTCAAGGTCAGCGTTGTTCAGACGATGCCTCATCATTGACATCTGTTACACTGACACACACACACACACACACACACACACACACAAACACACACACACACACACAATGTTGAACAGGATGGCTAAATGATCACTCATCTATTACATCATCAGATCTCCACAGAAAAGTAAAATCACAGTCGTGTGTGTGTGCGTGCACGTGCGTGTGTGTGTGTGTTTGTGTGTGTGTGTGTGTGTGTGTGTGTGTCTCTCCCGGGGAATGGTTAGACCCCCTGTGCTGTTACAGACAGTTAGCCCCAGTTAATACCCAGAACAATGTGTCATTAACAACCTAGCAACATTAGAATGAGTACAAGAATGTCCAAGTATGAAAAAAAAAAGTCAAAATCATGAAAAGTTAGTGGTATTATCTGCTCCGAGATGCTGGGGGCGTGTCCCTTTTACGCATTGAGCTGAGTAACAGACGGCCATGCGGTGACAGATGCTAGTTAGCAGCTAACTTAGC
>NW_024644737.1:0-367 GCF_008729295.1 Plectropomus leopardus
CTTATCTACACTTAATAAATGGGCTCCTAGGAATTGGATTTATTTTTATTTTTTTAAATCATAAGTAATGTAGTCTGCATCTTTCCAAATTATGATTTAACCCTTTGAAACCTCAGCAAATTAGCATGATTTAAGTAAAAAGGTATTCTTTTTTTTTTAAAGTATGGAAGCACTGATATAAGAGCTCTTTTGGCTAATAACCAATACTTAATCACATATCTTTTTATAAAGAAAATATCTATTTTTATATGTATTTTCTTTTATTTACTTATTTCTTTTATTTCTTTTATCATCTATTTATCTGTCTGTTCAATTTTGCTATTTATATTCATGTTCACTTTGTCAATTTAAAAAAAAAAAAAAAAAA
>NW_024644738.1:0-228 GCF_008729295.1 Plectropomus leopardus
TGCGAGTGTGTAGAGTGAGTTTGTGCAATGAGTGTGTGTGTGTGTGTATGGTAATGTATATGCACAGTATGTGGTAAACCTGCGGTGAATGTATGCTGTGTGAGTCTCAGAGACCAGCATCACTAAACAGGGAGGCTCTATGAGGCAGTGTGGCAGCTTCCTGTGGATATTTTAACTGTTAACAGGCTCAGCTCTCTGTCTCTCTCACACACTCTCACACTCTCACAC
>NW_024644739.1:0-222 GCF_008729295.1 Plectropomus leopardus
CAAAAAAAAATAAAGAAAAATACAAAAGGAAAAACTTAACTCACAGCTGAAACATGTGATGCCCCAAAACTGAGCAAAACTAGTTGTGGGTTCGAGGGTTAAAGCGCCACAGTCATGGTGACAAACAAATTCAAAAAAATCAAATTAAAGAAAATCAAACATTTTTGTGTGAAATTGTTAAAAACTGACTGTTTTTTCGGTTCAGAGCGTTCAGGTTGGTTT
>NW_024644740.1:0-213 GCF_008729295.1 Plectropomus leopardus
AAATGTACCTCTCCAGCTCTTTATTTTCCTGCTTTATAAAAAAAAAATGAAAATCAAACAAAAAAAAAGTGTTTGTATGTAGACGTATTGATAGGTTGATAAGAAAATATGTTAATAGGTAGTAATATGTTTAAGATAAGTTTTGGTTGTAGATAAATGGTAAGTCTAAGATATTGATTGTGATAGAATTATAAGTAATCAGTAGTAAGTTTA
>NW_024644741.1:0-343 GCF_008729295.1 Plectropomus leopardus
TTTTCAAATAAACGGTAAATAGTTAATGCCACTGAATATAGCCTTTTTCAGTTGTTTTTTGCACGGTAAAAAAAGAAATAAATGTGTCGTGTGCACCTGCAGCATGAGCTCAGGGAAGCTTGAATTAGAGTAGCCGAAAATAGCAGTGATCAGAAAAATGAACAGATATGCACCTGATGATCTTTTTTTTTTAACTAAATAAATTAATTAAAATTTTTATTGAACATTTTAGGTTATTTACACAGTCGATATTTTGGATTGTGTCAAATAAGAGAACAAGACGTGTGTCCGCGGCTTCGCGCACGCACGCACACACACACACACACACACACACACACACACA
>NW_024644742.1:0-435 GCF_008729295.1 Plectropomus leopardus
CTATGGTTTTGAAAGAAATCCATTTTAAATATCTAAATACTTGCCAAAGGCATCTCAACGCTGTAGAGGAAAACTGAGGTCCATTTCACAAAGCAGGTTTGGTGAAAACTCTGAGTCTGTTAACCCTGAAATGAGGGAAACTGAGTTTTCCGTTTCAAAAAGGGAGGTAACTCAAACCAGAGAAAGAAGTGTAACTCTAGCCTATTTCACAGAGAGGGGTAACCTAAGCTCTCGGTCAGTCACCGTAGTAACAGACTCTATGAACCTAACCTGGTCGGGACCAGGTTTTTCTCAATGAACCTCGAGTTTCTCTCAGTCTCCGCCCTCTTTCAGCCACATACGCTATTTGATTTCCTCATTCATTCATTCATTCAGTCAGCAGGCGAGCGTCGGAGTATAGTTCTGCCGTCTGTCAAAATGGCATGCCCTTTCATT
>NW_024644743.1:0-218 GCF_008729295.1 Plectropomus leopardus
GAATGTGTGTCTGAATGGTTGAATGTGACAATGTAGAGTGAAAGCACTTATAGTGGTCAATAAGACTACAAAAGCACTATACAAGTACAGTCCATTTGCCATTTACCATATTTGTAATACCTTTGTAATGCAGTACAAAACAATTGAATTTCTTTTCTTTCCTCTAATTTCATTTCTTGTTCCTCACTGTTTTTGTGAAAAGAAAAAGCAAATCAATA
>NW_024644744.1:0-201 GCF_008729295.1 Plectropomus leopardus
GATTGTTACACTAGACGTCCCATAATGCTTTGTGCCTACGGGGGGGGGCACTCCCTGGTTTTGGATGAATACAGACATTCTGACAGAAGTCCAGCGAGTCCCATGACATTCCTATACAGTCACATAAAGTACCATCAAAAGTTGATAGGGCAGATATTTGAATGAGACATCGCCACCACGAGGGTCAGTGATCAGCTCAAG
>NW_024644745.1:0-316 GCF_008729295.1 Plectropomus leopardus
AAAAAGAGAAGTAGCCACCATAAAGTTCTCACAGACCTCCATTTATGTTATTTTCCACTGTTTACCTGTTTATTTACCTGTCCATGACGTCGAACGTGACACACCAAAAAAAATGAATAAAATGGACACACACGCAGGCAGAGCTGTGTACACAACTTAGGCCTATTGGCAATGAGAAATCAGTTTATAGCCTATTTTAGCAGATTTACCCGTGTTTAAAAAACTGCATGCATGCACTTATTTGGGTGGGAAAAGAGGTGTTTATGGTAGTTTTTAGTCTCTTCCTGGTCCATACATGTTAATTTGAGTGAAATTT
>NW_024644746.1:0-631 GCF_008729295.1 Plectropomus leopardus
ACTGTGTACATTAACAGTCTCTCAGTCTCTCTTTAATTCATCTACAAGCTCATTTCTGTCTCATACCGAGTCTGTGCGAGTTTACACTAGCTAGTAACATGAGCACATACTAACAATACACAGTAACATTAACTGCTACTACATTGAAAATGAATGCTATTCCCGCTAGCATGCTAATGCGCTAATTGCACTTAGCATCTCCGTTTTTTACACACTACATCATGTCGAAGCAGTACAAATCATACACACAAAGGCTTTTACCTTCGCATGCTTCTATAAGTCCGTTACTCGTCGGTAAACTCTGCATTCACCAAGTATTAGACGTAATTCTCAAGCTTCACGCTTCTGCTAATCTGTGTTGTTCTCCTCTTGTTTAGGTCATGGCTTCATCCCACAGGTTCACCATTAAATCCCGCCCCTCTACCTTTCTGATAGGGCTGACAAGATCGCAACAACCAATGCAATTAAGGAAAACAAAAGATAGACAACTTAACGCTCTCTAAATTAGGTTGTGAGCATGACCACGCTACTCTTTTGTTCACTGTAAACAAACTATTTAAATTTCAATGAACTTTATTTATTTATTTTTTTTTTTAAACTTGTTTTTATTTGACAAAAAGAGCAGTTCACA
>NW_024644747.1:0-5736 GCF_008729295.1 Plectropomus leopardus
ATCAGTTGGTGTTCATCAGGGAGGCATCCTGGGGCCACTAATCTTTTATATTTTTTGTATTATTTGTTGAATATCCACCCCAGCTTTATTCCCCCCTCAAACAGAAAATCTCTTAAACAGAAGAATAAGTGCGGCTGTGATTTAGTTCTGTGATTCTTTGTTGAAAACCTTTGGAAGAAGAATTTATGAAGCGACGGCTGGTGCTGAGAGTGTCCTGCAGGTCCTCCTCTTCAGGTCTAATGGCTTGTTTTGTGGACTAACCAGCGGAGTTAAGCCCTGAGAACGGGAACACGCTGAATAATGATGAAAATAATGGATAAAAAACACTTTAATCTGCCTCTTAATGTAGCCACAGTGGTCTAATCCACATCTTATTTGTTCTGTTTTCCTGCGGGATGAGATGGTGTTTAATCGACTTTGGGAGAATTAGTCATTCCTTATTACCGTCGTGGTTTTTACAGGACTTTCCTGGAAAATCCCATTCTACACACATTTTAATTTCATTTCTGCGGCTCAATCATGTTGAGGGCAATGTAAATAATCCAATAACATTAATCATGGTTTCTTTTCCTTTCTGTCCTTGTTTGTGTTTTTCCTCCAAAAATAGAGCGGCGGGCGGATTGGAGGCGTTCACTCTGCGTTATTGGTTTTTTAGAAGCTCTGATGGTTTTATAAAATGTCATCATGACCCCAATTACTCAGCAGGAGGAGAAGATTTCATCATCTGACAAACACGGCACGACCTTAAATATTCCCTTTTATTCACAAATGATGGTTGATTTCAGATTCAGCAGGTTAATAAATTATGACTCATAACTGAGGATTAACATTATTACATTATTAGTGATTCAAATAATCCAATGCTTTTTGTTTATTGTCATTCAGAAAAATCAGATCTTTTACAAAAAACCAAAACGCTCTCAATGCAAAGAAAAACATGCGCAACATTAAATATTGATCAGTAGAAATCATGAAAATGTGACAAGAAAAATACTTAAAAGGAGAGGAGGAATATTAGAAAATTATCGAAAAAGGGAAAATATCCTAGTATTATTTTTATTATTTTATGTTTAAAATCATGTTATAAAAAATGTATATAAAATATAGATTTAAAAAAAAAAATCAGCACTTTTTAGAAAATTTGCACATATTCAGGTAATTTTATTGTCACTTTTCTTCAGTGTTTTGGCCGTTTATTGGCCATGTGTCATGAATTTGCTCATTGCCCTCTCTCTGTGTTTTTTTTTAAAAAATCTACCTGTTTATGATAATAATAATAATACGTCATGATGTATTACTGATCATATTTTGCATCAATAATCTGAATCTGTAAAGGAACTGAAGCTGTGAGATAAATGTAGAGCAGTTAAAATAAAAAGATTTGTCTCCTCCTCCTCCTCCTCCTGCTGCTCCTCCTCTGTGTGCTCCATATATCTATAAGCCTGCGGTAATAATCGGAGCTGTGTTATTATCAGTTAATGGTTCTGTAATCTTTTGCTGCCTTTTATTTCATCACAGTGATGGCGCTCAAACAAAAGCTGAGTGGATCCTAATCGGCTGCAGATTTACATACAAATGACATTTAGACACAATAATAATCCAACTAAGTTGTTAATCGACACACAAAGAAAAACACACACATGAAACACGGAGTGGAAATGTGTGTGTTTTCCAACAGCTCACCCGATTTAAGAAAAATACGCACCTTAAAGCAAAGTTTATTGTCAAAGTAAAAATCAAATTCATTCAAACATTAAATAAATAATTTACATAATTCAATACTGCTGGAAAAGATGCAAAAAGAGTGTGTGTTTTATTCATACAAACTTTATTTGTACGCCCCGCAGAGACAAACCGCAGATTCACAGACTTTCAGTGAAATTAAAATCCCCTCACGGGTTAAACGGGCTGCTACAGTTTGATTTACTACATTTTTCTGCTGTATTTGTTCATAAACAGAAAAAAATGTATTTAATTTCTTCTTTTACAAATGTAACCCTTTGAAACGTGAAGAAGACCACAAGCAGTTCAAGAAAAAATCACCACAAAATTTACAAAATACAAAGAGCAAAAAGTTACAAGGAAATTAAAAAAGAACTAAAAAAAAAAAAAAGAAAATATGTGTGTGCGTGCGTGTGCATGCATGTGTGTGTGCGTGAGTGCGTGTGTGTGTATTGTAACCATAAATGTCCCAGACTGTCAGCAGCAAAAACAAAATAATCTACTTTGCATGTAATGTATTGAAAATAATATTTTTTTAAAAATCTAAAACACAGCAGCATCATGAGAAAAACCTGTCATTTAAAGGGTTAAATTTCTAAAAATCAATGTTTATTTGATATTTATCATCAGGACCCATGTTTTAAAATTACACTTAATGAAACAATTAAATCATATTAATGTCAAATATTCTCACAGTCTGATTTTGGGCACAGAGCGCTGCGAGTGATGACGTGAAACTGGAACACAAACCAGTGAGACACTGGAGGAGGACCGGAGGACGAGGAGGAGCAGGAGGAGCAGGAGGACGAGGAGGACAGGAGGACGAGGAGGAGCAGGAGGAGCAGGAGGACGAGGAGGACAGGAGGACGAGGAGGAGCAAGAGGAGCAGGATGACGAGGAGGAGCAGGAGGAGCAGGAGGACGAGGAGGAGCAGGAGGACGAGGAGGACAGGAGGAGCAGGAGGAGCAGGAGGACGAGGAGGACGAGGAGGAGCAGGAGGAGCAGGAGGACGAGGACGAGGAGGAGCAGGAGAACGAGGAGGAGCAGGAGGGGCAGGAGGTCATGTGACCAATGTCTCTGCTCTATGTGGGTCATGTGATCCATCAGGAGGATTATTAGGAATAATTTGAGGATTTTCGGGGATAAATTCAGTATGTTTGGATCATAATTGATGGAAGATTCAGCTTTCATCTTGTAAGACGTGGATTAGAGGACGCCACGGGGACATCTGGACGGAGAGACGCCTTATTTCTGAGCCTTATTAGGCTGCGTCCCCTGAGTCATCAGCTGACATCTGCAGCAGCTGGGACACTGTCCACGCAGAGAGAGGACACACTGTCTGTGTGGACAGACAGAGTGTCCTCTGCACCATGTGGACAGACAGAGTGTCCTCTCAGAGTGTCCTCTGTCTGTCCACACAGAAAACACTGTCCACATTGTCACGGAGGACGTGTCCTCTTCCTGCTATAAAGACATGTTTTCTTTAAAATCTTTTTTAAAAATTTAACCGAGAGACATTTTTAGAGATGTCTTGTTGCTGTCTGCATTCACAGCAGGACAGTTTGTCTTCAGTCCTCCTGTCCTCCTCTCAGCTGTCTCTGTCATGCATCAGTAACATCACATAGATTACTGATGAGTACTTTTACTGACAGTACTGTAAGTGCATTTTATTCTGATACTTTTTTACTTTTACCTGCAGGATCTGCAGTATTTGTACACACACGCAGGCTGCAGGTGTGACGGCGCCCCCCGCAGGCTGTCTGGAGGAGCCGGGAATCGAACCACAAACCTTTTGGTGAGAGGACGACCCTCTGAGCCACCATCACAGACAGCTGAGAGTCATGTCCTAAATGTCTCAGACCACAGACCGACAGTTATCAGAGTAAATGATTTACAGACACATTTGCTCGTTCGTTCATTTATGTATCGAGGTGTTTTATGGAGTTTCAGGTCGCGGTGAATTTTTTTCTGTTATTTTTATTTGTAATTTCTGTAGTACAATAACGCTCATCAACAATAACGTTAATGATATCTTTGATTAAATAATCATTTAAATGTTATTATAATAATAATAATAATAATAATATAAAAAACAGTCCTCGCGCTGTCGTGTTTTCGGCCACGTTACCACCTCCGGTCAGTGTGACGTCATCAGTCGGCGCCGTGTTGTAGTCCGCAGCAGCTTTCGGTCAGTTTACGGTCTGAAGTTTGACGCAGAAACGCGATGAAAACTTAAAGCGAAGGAAGTTCCGATTTAACGGAGCAGCTCGTGACGGTTCGCTTCGGTACGTAAACACGTTTTTACGGTTTGTTCTGAACCGGAAGCTGCTGTTAGCACGCTGCTAACATGCTAACTGTGCGCGTCTGCGCTCAGCTAACAGCGAACTCACCGTTAGCATCTGGAAATCTGCTGCAGAACTACAGACGGGTGTCCAAAGTGCTGCGAGTCCGTCTGAAAATGTCCCCAAACAGCAGCCGAAACACTGAAACTCACTATGGTCCCAAACCAAAGTCCATTCAAATTTCTGGCGATTTAACAGCAGCTCCCACAGACCGACAGGAGGAGGAACGTCTCCCTCTTTCCTTAAATTCCTCCCACAGGCTGCAGGAGCCACAGATGCAGCTGTTTCCACCTGAACGACACTCATTCAAGTCACGATTTTAAAGGCTTGGACCTATTTTAGCAGCTAATCACTATTCCAAACAGTGCGTCTCCAAACCAAACTCCGTTCAGATACCTATCGATTTAATGTCCAGCTGACTTTTCATTTTATTTCACTTTTCTTTACAATTTAAATCCAGAGCAAATTGGCTTTATTTCTTTATCCCTTTAAAACCTGAGCGTTCAAAAAAAATTCTGTAACTGACGTAACAAGCAACTTGGCAAGAAATTGGTTAAAAAATAGCATGAAATTCATATGATTCTTATTTATATTAAGTGTTTTCTATGACTCTTCCCTTTAGTTTAAGTGTTTTCTGTGACTTGTCCCTTTAGATTTAAGTGTTTTCAGTGACTCGTCCCTTTAGATTTCAGTGTTTTCAGTGACTCGTCCCTTTAGATTTAAGTGTTTTCTGTGACTCCCGTGACTCGTCCCTTTAGATTTCAGTGTTTTCAGTGACTCCCATGACTCGTCCCTTTAGATTTAAGTGTTTTCTGTGACTTGTCCTTTAGATTTAAGTGTTTTCTGTGACTCCCGTGACTCATCCCTTTAGATTAAGTGTTTTCTGTGACTCCTGTGACTCGTCCCTTTAGATTTAAGTGTTTTCTGTGACTCCCATGACTCGTCCCTTTAGATTTAAGTGTTTTCTGTGACTCCTGTGACTCCTGTGACTTGGCCCTTTAGATTTAAGTGTTTTCTGTGACTCGTCCCTTTAGATTTAAGTGTTTTCTGTGAGTCCTGTGACTCGTCCCTTTAGATTTAAGTGTTTTCTGTGACTCCTGTGACTCGTCCCTTTAGATTTAAGTGTTTTCTGTGACTCCTGTGACTCCTGTGACTTGTCCCTTTAGATTTAAGTGTTTTCTGTGACTCGTCCCTTTAGATTTAAGTGTTTTCTGTGACTCCTGTGACTTGTCCCTTTAGATTTAAGTGTTTTCTGTGACTCCTGTGACTCGTCCCTTTAGATTTAAGTGTTTTCTGGGTCTCTGCAGAGGATGCAGCTGCCGCAGCTCCACACAGAATGAGTCGTGATGAAGAGACCAAAGCTGGCCGCAGTCTTCCTCTTTGTGGGCTGCCTGCTCGCCTACCTGATGTTTGTGAAGCGTCACTACGCCGCCACGAACACCGAAGCCTTCAGACTACCTCCCCACCTCCGGCCCGCCTCTGCTGCTGGACCAAGCTTCCAGTACGGGATCATGTTCGATGCCGGGAGCACTGGGACCAGAATCCACATCTTCAAGTTCCAGATGGAGAACAACGGTAAGAGAGGAAGTCCATGACAGAGCCACTAATGTGATTCCACACCAAGAAGAAATCTGACAATTTAATACCTGACAAACACTGATGAGGAATATTG
>NW_024644748.1:0-766 GCF_008729295.1 Plectropomus leopardus
GTTTTAATTGCAGGACTTATAGGATTTTACAGAGTGGTATTTGTACTTTCGAGTTGATAATCTGAACTTTAAACTTTGCTTACAGGAAAACTCAGTACATCACTTAATTAGTCTACTCTGGACTCTTAATAATGTGCAATAACTACTTTGATGTGCAATAATCCAGTGCAATAACTACATCCATGTAATGGATGTAGTTATTGTAGTTATTGTAATATTCTGTATTCAAATGTTGGTAATCTGTTGTTTTATTTATCACATTGTAGAAACAAGAACAAAATGTACATGTACATTTATTTTTTAGTGTTTAGATATATATCAATTTTACATTAGTACTTATGTTTAAATTTTATTTATATATTCTATACTTTCCTACTCCTTTTAAGACTTTTGAATGGGAGCATCTGTAACTAAAGGCAATTTCCCCTCAGGGATCAATAAAGTTTTTCTGATCTGATCTGTGTACTTCTTAGATTACCATACTTTTTTGTTTGTTTGGGAAAAAAATGGCACATTTTTAAGATGGGAAATTGTCAGGTCTGCCTTTATGTTTAAATTTACAATTATTCAATCAATTAATTGTCTTTTGAAAAAAACATGGAAACTTTTTTCCTCAATTTTTTTCCAAAATCAAAGCTCACAGCAACATAATGCATATACTTTGATGACAGTGCATAGCCTATCCATTCAGTTTCACATAATACATTAAATTCTTAACGTCCAATTAATCGATCATCAATTAATAGTCATCATCCCTTGTATAATT
>NW_024644749.1:0-383 GCF_008729295.1 Plectropomus leopardus
ATATGTAACATTTGTGACACTGGTGTGATTTTTTTCCATAATTAGCTCATGAATTCTTGTGTTCTGGCCAAAACAAAATTTGTTAGGTCACAGTGACCTTTGACCTTCAACCACCAAATTCGAAACAGTTTTTCCTTGAGTCCATGTGGGTGTTTGTGCCAAATTTGAACACATTCCCTACAGGTGCTCTGAGATATCACGTTCATGAAAATGAGACAGACACAAGGTCACGGTGACCTTGATCTTTGACCACCAAATTCTTATCATTTTATTCTTAAGGGCATTTGCACGTTTGTGGAAATTCCCTTCTTTAGATATTGCATTTATGAGACGGACGGACAACCCAAAAACATAAAGTCTCCAGCCGTGGCGATCGCTGGCAA
>NW_024644750.1:0-517 GCF_008729295.1 Plectropomus leopardus
CAAAAAAACTGGCGGAAAAGAGGCAATAGTATAGTATGGCGAAAAAGCCAAAATTTGACTGTTCCTAAAAATGTCTGAAAACAACTTAGAATAGCTTTCAGTGACGCGTTATGGTATACAAAGTGGAAATAAAGGCCAAAAAATGCCAAAAACTTCATCTTTTAAGATGTCAAAAAAATAGCGAAAAGAGGCAATAGGCGAAAAAGTCAAAATTTGACCGCTCCTAAAAATGGCTGAAAATAACTTAGAATAGCTTATATAGACGCGTTATGGTATACAAAGTGGAAATAAAGGCCAAAAACTTCATATTTCAAGATGTCAAAAAAATAGCGAAAAGAGGCAATAGTACAGTATGGTGAAAAAGTCACAATTTGACCGCTTCTAAAAATGGCTGAAAATAACTTAGAATAGCTTATTTAGATGCGTTATGGTATACAAAGTGGAAATAAAGGCCAAAAGAGGCCAAAAAATTCATAATTTAGGATGTCAAAAAAACTGGCGGAAAAGAGGCAATAGT
>NW_024644751.1:0-316 GCF_008729295.1 Plectropomus leopardus
TAGGGCTGTGCAGGATAGCCTCACATCGCTATCACATCATGGTAGGAGGTGCCAATCACGCTGTAAATGATGTAGGCCTAATTAACACGCTCAATCACCAGATAGCACGCAATTGGATTATTTTTCAAGATGTGATTAACCCAAATGTCGGAAAATAGTGCGCCGCTTTGGCTTTATTCCGACTGCAAGGCGTCTATTTCCTATCAACACCCCACTGCCCCCCCTCCCTCCCTCCCTCCTCACACCACCCCCACCCATAAAAACAGCTGGACGGTCTACCGCACGCCTAGATCCGTGTGCCCGAGCATCACGGCGG
>NW_024644752.1:0-225 GCF_008729295.1 Plectropomus leopardus
TATTTATCACAGCGGGGCTGTTTACCTGAGGGACTGTTCTCTATTTACTAAAGTGTCTAGCCATGAAGTAGCGGTGGTGTCTTGTTCTAAGGGCGTGTTTATGCTCAGCACGATGATCCTCAGGGATGCTTAGCTGGGCTGCTGTAGAGGAGAACCTTCCCCGACACATTAATTTTTTGTTATTCGTTGTTAAAGATGACGCAGCAGATGGTCGCCTCAGTGTGA
>NW_024644753.1:0-372 GCF_008729295.1 Plectropomus leopardus
TGGTCAAAAAAGTGATCTTTCGAAACGCTGAAAAAAGTCATAGAACAGCATGTTCGGGCTGTTTATAGTGTAATCTGTTGAAAAAATGGTTTAAAAAGTCAACATTTTGAGCATTTCAGGCCAAAGTTTAGTATGGAGAAAAACGCCATACTATAGCTCAGGGAACAAAAGTCAAAAAAGTGATCTTTCGAAACGCTGAAAAAAGTCACAGAACAGCATGTTTGGGCATTTTATAGAGTAATTTGTTGAAAAAAAGGTCTAAAAAGTCAATATTTTGAGTGTTTGAGGCCAAAGTTTAGTATGGACAAAAACGCCATATTATAGGTCAGGGAAATAAGGTCAAAAAAGT
Source organism: Plectropomus leopardus (assembly GCF_008729295.1). Lineage (NCBI taxonomy): Eukaryota > Metazoa > Chordata > Actinopteri > Perciformes > Serranidae > Plectropomus > Plectropomus leopardus. The sequence goes on from NW_024644753.1 coordinate 350, forward strand.
GATCTCCCCAAATACTGAAAAAA
>NW_024644754.1:0-615 GCF_008729295.1 Plectropomus leopardus
TCCTCTCTGCTGTGCTGTGTCTCTGAGCTGTTATTTAACACAGCTGCTGCTGCTGCTGCTGCTGCTGCTGCTGCTGCGCAGATGCTGCTCGGACCGGGCGGTGTTTACGGCGGCTCGCTCAACTTCGTTGGTCGCTTTGACAAGAAAGTTTAAATAAAAAAAGTCTCCAGAGAGTTTGGACAGTCGTCTGATTTTACCAGAAAGTTGGCAACACTCATATAGTGGTCTGGGAATCTCACGGCGGCGTGTTCTTCATAATTCAGCCGGGTTCTGAGTGCGGGGTGCGGACCCAATTGGATGTTACACCTGCATAACGCGCCTGGGTGTGTGTGTACGTGTGTGCGTGAGTGTCGCCTACACTACATGCTGAAAAGAGGGTCACAGGAAGAAAGATCAGAGTCCAAAGTGGCCGTGTTTCTGCTAAAAACCCACCGGACCGAACCGAAACCAGCCCAGTGTTTCTCTGCACACAAACACACACAGTGATCTACACGTTATAGCCTAAACACACACGTACACACACACTCACGCTTGCACACACACACACACACACACAAACACACACAGAGATCTACACGTTATAGCCTAAACACACACGTACACACACACTCACGC
>NW_024644755.1:0-368 GCF_008729295.1 Plectropomus leopardus
AATGGTCAAAAAAGTGATGACTTCAAATGTTGAAAAAAGCCATAGAACAGCATATTGAGGTTGTTTATAGTATACCTTAATGAAAACACATGTGAAAAACATCAATATTTTGAGGGTTTAACGCAAAAATATAGTATGGTGAAAAAAGCCATACTATAATCCAAGGAAAAATGGTCAAAAAACTGTTCTCCTCAAATGGTGAAAAAAGCCATAGAACAGCATGTTGGGGCTGTTTATAGTATACCTTAATGAAAACACCTGTGAAAAACATCAATATTTTGAGGGTTTTAGGCAAAAACATAGTATGGCGAAAAAAGCCATACTATAGCCCAGGGAAAAATGGTCAAAAAAGTGTTCTCTCCAAATGG
>NW_024644756.1:0-362 GCF_008729295.1 Plectropomus leopardus
TATGTGAAAAAACAGCCAACCAATGCCAGGTCTTTCCCTCCCAAGATTAGTTTTTATGCTAAAAAAAACATTTGGTTAAAACTTTACATAACTCTAGGTAATTGATACAGAGTGGTGCAGGGAGTTATGTACTGATACAAAGGATCAAAGTATAAGCTCCTGCTAGGTACTGTCATACCAGGCACGTAACCTGACTCTTCTCCTCTTTGCAGAGTAAGTCAGATGGTCCAAAACCCAGCACCTAATGATTATCTAGCACTGACAAAGTTGTGTGATGTTGTATGTGGACTGTCATCATAAGTAGTGATACTGAGATTGTTGAATCTCAGATGCTGAGATCACTACTGGTTATTACTTTGGTT
>NW_024644757.1:0-431 GCF_008729295.1 Plectropomus leopardus
CAATGCTCAGAATGCTTTCAAAAGTCATAGGACAGCATGTTTAAGTTGTTTTTAGTAGAGCCTGATGAGTAAAATGTCCAAAAAGTCAATATTTGGAGCGTTTTGAGCCAAAATACAAAATGGGGAAAAAAGCCATACTATAGCTCAGGGAATAATGGTCAAATATGTCATCACTCAGAATGCTTTAAAAAGTCATAGGATAGTTTGTTTCAGTCGATTATATTATAGCCTGATGAATAAACTGTCCAAAAAGTCAATATTTTGAGCGTTTTGAGCCAAAATGCAAAATGGGGAAAAAAGCCATACTATAGCACAGGGAAAAATGGTCAAAAAAGTCAATGCTCAGAATGCTTAAAAAAGTCATGATACAGCATGTTTAGGTCTTTTTGAGTAATGCCTGATGAAAAAATGGTCCAAAAAGTCAATATTTT
>NW_024644758.1:0-5336 GCF_008729295.1 Plectropomus leopardus
ATCTAAATCTAAATTTCAAATATTATATCCAAATATTATATCTAAATGTAAATGTTATATGTTACATCTACATCTGTTTAATGTAAATCTAAATGCTCCAAATCAAGATGGCAGCCAAGTCAACTCCTTGTTTGTAAGGTCTGAACTTTTATTGTTTTATGTCATTGTATGTCATATACTTTATGTAAAGCTGGGCTTGAATGTGGGATGTTTTGCAAGTTTTTCTTTTTTCTTTATTTTCCCACTCTGAGATCTCAGAAGCTTATTTCTTAGATATTTTAGCATTAGTTTCTACCTAAGGATTGTTTGAGGCCTAGTTTGCCTTTGGACTGCGTGAAGCCTGGAGCTAGTCTCCACCAGCCCTGCTGCAGCTATCTTCAACAGGCCCTGCAGCAACTAGCTTCCACCAGCCCAGCAGCAGCTAGCCTCCACAAGCCCTTCAGCAGCTAGCTTCCACCAGCCCAGTAGCGGCTAGCCTCCACCAGTCCTGCAGCAGCTAGCCTCCATCAGCCCTGCAGCAGCTAGCCTCCACCAGCCCTGCAGCAGCTAGCCTCCATCAGCCCTGCAGCAGCTAGCCTCCACCAGCCCTGCAGCAGCTAGTTTCAACAGGCCCTGCAGCAGCTAGTTTTAACGGGACTTACAGCAGCTAGCCTTCACCAGCCCTGCAGCAGATCAGTCAGTGAACAGTTTGAGTTCCTGGCCATAAATCTTGTGGTGTCAAATGGGTTTTCAGTAGTTGTTGTGGGTTGCAACAGACCCCCATCAGCTATTGCTGAGGCACTAACCTCTTTGACTCAGTTGTTAGCTGACCTGAATTATAATGAAATAATTTTGACTGGTGATTTAAATTGGGATTGGCTCAATTCTATATCTGATACCTTCAAAGATATCTGTGTCTCACTAAAGCCCCACACACCCCAACTTAAAATTTCCTGATAAATCTTTAATTGACTTGTTCTTGACACAAGTACTCTGTCAGATTTTTTTTGCAAATGATATAAGTGACCACTGTGTGATTGCTGCAATCAGAAATGCCAAAGTTCCTAAAACCAAACCCTGTATTTTGATAAAACGTAACATGAGGGCCTTTGTGGAACAGGGGACATATTGAATTAATCAATTATGTGGAGACAGCATGGACATTCTTCTCTGAATGTTTTCCTTCTCTGGTTTGATAAACATGCTCCCTTAAGAAGATATAAGGTTAAGGGAAGGATAATCCATGGTTCACGCCTGATTTAGCTGACATACTGCATAGTAGAAACCTCGCTTGGGCTAAGGCCAGGAAGACCGTGTCCGAGGCTAATAGGCTCATATTTAGACAACTCAGAAATAGTTTTACTTCTCTTATCAAACCCACTTGAATAATTATCGACCCATCTCCAAGTTGTCCATTTTGTCAAAGGACCTGTTAATGGTCTAGTTAATGATGAGTTGAAGGATTTCCTCCATACTAACAATATTCTCTCCCCATATTAATCCGGCTTCAGGAAACGACACAGCACTATCACAGCCTCCTTCAAATTCACCAATGATACAATAGACTTGCTGGATCACAAAAAAATTGTACAGCCCTCTTTGTTGACCTTTCTAAAGCCTTTGACACAGTGGACCACTCCATTTTGAAGCAACGACTGCTTGATATTAGTTTATCTGAGCAGGCTGTTGGCTGATTTGATAATTATCTCTCTCACAGAAAGCAATGTGTTCATTATGAAGACAGCTCATCCACATTGCTAAATGTTTCTACTGGCGTCCCCCAGGGCTCAGTTCTGGGCCCAATTCTGTTCAGTATTCATGTGGACGCATTAGGCAGAAATGTCCCTAATGCCAAGCTTCATTTTTATGCTGATGATACAGTCATTTATTGCTGTGGCTCCACCCTTGTGGAGGTCCTTGGCAAATTACAGATTGCTTTTAACCTTGTGGAATGTCAGCTCATTGAACTAAGACTTGTTTTAAATGCTGCCAAAACTAAACTGATATTTTTTTTCCAATGTCAGGAAAGTGCCAGAGCCCCCTTCCAGCATTTTGTCATTACATGGGTGTAAGATTAATACTGTGACCTGTTACAAGTATCTTGGCATCTTAATTGATGATCGGCTTTCTTTTAAATCACATGTAGAAAACCTGGTCTTGTTTTTCTTCTGCTGCCAGAAAAAAAAAGTTGATTGCTGCCACCTTCCTCCCTGTGCTTGATTATGGCAACCAGAAAATGTTAATCTAAATCCTGAGTCTTAATCCTGTTATTTTTAACTAGTATGTATCTCATTTGTTTTGTTGGGTGAGTTGGTGTTTGTCTTTAATTGTTGCAACTTTTATATTTCTTAGGCAGCTGTCTTGGCCAGGCTTCCCTTGAAAAAGAGGTCATTGTATCTCAACAGGACCGGCCTAGTTAAATAAAGAATAAATTTAAAAAAAAAAAAAATAAATAAAAAATAAATCTAAATATATGTTTAATTTATATGTAATTTAAAAAAAAATCCAAACCTAAATATCTGATTCATATCAAAATATTAAATACAAACCTGAATATTTAATTTATATCTAAGTGTTAAATCTAAATCTAAATGTTTATTTATATCTAAATGTTAAATCTAAACCTTAATCTTTATCCATCCATCCATTTTCTTCTGCTTATCAGGAGTCGGGTCGCAGGGGCAGCAGCCTAAGCAGGGAAGCCCAGACTTCCTTCTCCCCGGCCACTTCATCCAGTTCTTCCCGGGGGATCCCGAGGCGTTCCCAGGCCAGCTGAGAGACATAGTCCCTGCGTGTCCTGGGTCTTCCCCGGGGCCTCCTACCAGTGTGATGTGCCCTGAACACCTCACCAGGGAGGCGTCCAGGAGGCATCCTAATTAGATGCCCGAGCCACCTCATCTGGCTCTTCTCAATGCGGAGGAGCAGCGACTCTACTCTGAGCTCCTCCCGGATGACCGAGCTTCTCACCCTATCTCTAAGGGAGAGCCCAGCCACCCTACGGAGGAAACTCATTTCGGCCGCTTGTACCCGTGATCTTGTTCTTTCGGTCACTACCCAAAGCTCGTGACCATAGGTGAGGGTAGGAACAAAAATCTACCGGTAAATCGAGAGCTTTGCCTTTCGGCTCAGCTCCCTCTTCACCACGACAGATCGGTGCAGAGTCCGCATTACTGCAGATGCTGCACCGATCCGCCTGTTGATCTCTCGCTCCATCCTTCCCTCACTTGTGAACAAGACCCCAAGGTACTTAAACTCCTCCACTTGGGGCAGAATCTCATCCCCCATCTGGACGGGGCACTCCACCCTTTTCCAGCTGAGAACCATGGCCTCGGATTTGGAGGTGCTGATTCTCATCCCGGCCACTTGGCCACTTGGCTGCAAACCGATCCAGTGACAGCTGGAGGTCATGGCCTGATGAAGCCAACAGGACCACATCATCTGCAAAAAGCAGGGACCCAGTCCTAAGGCCACCAAACCGGACCCCCTCAACACCCTGGCTGCACCTAGAAATTCTATCCATAAAAGTTATGAACAGAATTGGTGACAAAGGGCAGCCCTGGCGGAGTCCAACCCTCACCGGAAACAAGTCTGACTTACTGCTGGCAATGCGGACCAAGCTCTGGCACCGGTCATACAGTGAACGGACGGCCCGTATCAGGGGGTCCGAAACTATTCCCGGAGAACCCCCCACAGGACTCCCCGAGGGACACGGTCGAATGCCTTCTCCAAGTCCACAAAGCACATGTGGACTGGTTGGGCAAACTCCCATGCACCCTCAAGGGCCCTGCCAAGGGTCCAGAGCTGGTCCACAGTTCCATGACCGGGGCGAAAACCGCATTGCTCTTCCTGAATCTGGGGTTCGACTGTCCAGCGGACCCTCCTCTCTAGCATCCCTGGATAGAGCTTACTAGGGAGGCTGAGGAGTGTGATCCCCCTGTAGTTGGAACACACCCTCCAGCTTTTTGACCACCTCGGCAACCTCAGCCCCAGAGATGGAAGAGCCCACCCTCTTCGAAGTATTCCTTCTACCGATCCACAACGTCCCGAGTTGAGGTCAGCAGCGCCCCGTCCCCACCATACACAGTGTTGACAGAGCACTGCTTCCCCCTCCTGAGACGCCAGATGGTGGTCCAGAACCTCTTCGAAGCCGTCCGGAAGTCATTCTCCATGGCCTCACCGAACTCCTCCCATGCCCAGGTTTTCGCCTCGGCGACTGCCATAGCTGCACTCCACTTGGCCTGTCGGTACCTGTCTGCTGCCTCTTTATTTTATATCTAAATGTTAAATCTAAACTTAAATCTTTATTTAGCTGCTTCTCTCCCACAGCAAATTTTGCAGTGTTAAATCAACACTTAAAGAGTTGAATTTAACACTGTGTCCGAGTCTATTTGGTCCTTATCAGAATTGGTGTTAAATTAACTCTTTCCATAGTGTTAAAATTTCAGAGTAAAATTTACTCAAAATTGAGTAAAAAATTAACACTGGCTAACACTGTATAGTGTTAATAAAACTTAACACTACAGGTTAAACAACTCTGGAGAGAGTAAATATGACTCCCAGCTTTGTTGATCATTCACTCTACTGTGGTAATAAATCAACTCTGACTCAAACACTCTTTAACACTGCATTGAGTAATAGATGATTAACACTGGAGGATCAAATAACTCTGATAAGTGTTAATTTTACACACTACTGTGCAAATGATTTACTCTGCTGCCGTGAAAAACCAACTCAGAAAGAGTCAAATCCTAACAGTCTTTAACACTGCACAGATAAATATGTACTGTTATTTTTACACTTCTGCAGTATCAAGTTGCATCTATCCAGAATAGCTCGATATTGCTTTTTAAAATGTACCATTGAATAAAAACAAGTTACCACAAAAATGCATTTAATGACTTCAGTTTTTACTGTACAAAAGGACTTTTTCAAGATGCATTTAACGTTTGTATTTTCAACTTGTAGTTGTACAAAAGTACTTAATAAAGAGAATAGTTGTGCAATGCATGTGCCTGCCGTGCCAAGCAACCCAATACAACAACTTGTTCTCATGCACCACTTTAAAACCTTTGGAAAAACATAAGCCACAATGTAACAGTAACAGTAAGGTTGTGTAACGGTGTACTTGCCGTGCCAAGCACCCAAATACAACAACCCATACAAATGGGTCACACTACAGGGCTCCAAGTGAACTGTAAACATAACATTTATGAGGTAGATGGTTGCAGGTGTGCTTGCCATGCCAAGCAACTCTCATCTCAAACAACATCTCAAATCTGCATAAAAACATCATATAAAAAACAAACGCCACCACTTTAAAACATTGACCCGAGGTCTGCATAAAATGGCAATATGGA
>NW_024644759.1:0-290 GCF_008729295.1 Plectropomus leopardus
GTAAGATGTGTGAAAGCATTTGCCAAGAATGTTTTCATTAATCAAGAATGAATGTTGGAGATTTGAAGACAATCAGTTACCGTCATAGTTCAGACCATAAACGATGTACACTAACAATCTGCCGATCAACAACCAGGTAACTGAAGTCTTTGGGTTTCGGGGGGAGTATTATTGCAAAGCTGAAACTTAAAAATAATGTTTGGAGAGGTGAGAAAGTGCTATCAATACTTTCAGACAAATGGTAGCTTAACTTAGTAGCTTGCAAATGCTTTGGTGCCCAGACATGACAG
>NW_024644760.1:0-210 GCF_008729295.1 Plectropomus leopardus
ATAGTATTTTGGAGTTTGTTTGTGCAAACATGGGTTTACATCTTGCCGGATTAGCAGTTCACAGTCAGACATGCTAACAAACAGCACGTTTACAATGAATAACTCCAGACCGCAGCAACACACAGCCTTCAACAGCGATGGCAGAGATCATTACAGTACCGAAGTGATTCCTGGTGACTGACTGCAGCAGCTTCATTACTGAACTGAGAG
>NW_024644761.1:0-355 GCF_008729295.1 Plectropomus leopardus
CCGAAAACACCAAAAAACACCAAGGCTATACTATGGCGAAAAATGTCAAAATTTGCCCGTGATGTCCTCTGTGGTTTCTCAGCCCTGTCTGCAGGGTCTGCTCGTGACTCTTCTTTCGAGTAGTTGGTCAGTGCTTTCTGGGAACACCTGGTCCCAGTGCTCCAGTTTATAAGCTGAGTGAACGATTGTCTCTGTCTCTTCTCCTGCAGGAAACTCCCTGGTGATGTGGCCCTTCTGAAGCTTTTCCGATCTGTTTATGTGATTTGTGCATCTTACAACATCCTACACATTGCATGACCACTCACACAACACATTTTACATTCCTGATAAACTGATAATCACATCCCATTCAATT
>NW_024644762.1:0-286 GCF_008729295.1 Plectropomus leopardus
ATTAAGTTCAGCTAATTTTTTTCTAACTTTTTTTCTTTCAATCAAGCCAATTTTGCTGGTTTTAAATGGTTAATCAGGTGTGTTACTAGCAAACACCTGAAAGTCCGTGTGATAATTAAAATGTGTGACACCTGAGTTTGTCACATCACAGAAAGATGTGTTATTAAATACCTGACCAAATTCGAATGACCAAAAAAATCTCTAAGTATGTAAAAGAAGGAAAAAATGCACTTTATTTTCTGATCTGAAATGCTGGGGGCGTGTCTGCTGGAGGAGCAGAGGCCAC
>NW_024644763.1:0-347 GCF_008729295.1 Plectropomus leopardus
GGCATGTGTCCACCCGAGCTGATTCCAAGCATCCAGAGATGCCTAGAACGAGACATGGAAGAGACATGCAAATGGTTAAATAAGGAGAAATGAGGGGGGAAGAAAAGTGGAGGTCAACGGGAAGAAGGGAGGGCTGAGGATAGTGGAGAATGAGAAAGGGAGGGGGCAGGAGGTCAGTCGAAGTAGAGAAAGGGAGGGCACTTGAAAGACAGAGAGAGCAGAAGTGGTTGACAAGGTATAAAAATGTAGGCAAGCAATTAGAGGTGTGGTTGAGATGCATTCCTTCTCCCAAACCTATCAGATAAACTTAATTTGACAAGAATGTTTTTTAAAAACTCAGAGTAGAA
>NW_024644764.1:0-520 GCF_008729295.1 Plectropomus leopardus
CCCCGATCCTCCTGCCTGCTCTGCCTGCAGTCAACACAGAGTTTACATCCATATGAGGCCCTGCTGCTTGTTACACTGTCTCCTGATTAACCCTTGTCTCATTATTATTATTAGTATTAGTATTAGTATTATTATTATAGGGACAACCAGCGTTTATCCTAATGCAGGAGGCGCTGCTAATAACAGAGCGATAGCTACAGCAGGATTAGACCAATCACAGTGCAGTTTGCTCCAGATGACGTATGGCAGTGAAGGCGGATACAAAGCGTCTGTCTGTCTTCCGATTGGACGACAAGACCAAAACAAACCTCTGACCTCTCTCCAAAGGAACTATGGGAAGCCAATATGGCGTTTAGCATCGATGCTAATATACTCTTATCACCGAAATATGAGTAAAATATGGACGGAAGACACCCCATATCGGATCTACTATCACGGATTTACAACGTCCCGGAAAAACACCCGATTTCCGGGGCTGAATAGAGAGGCTGCTTAAAGCGCACAGCCGGGAGCTAAACAC
>NW_024644765.1:0-466 GCF_008729295.1 Plectropomus leopardus
TTTTTCTTCGCTCCTTTTTACCGCGGTGCGTCTCGTGCATCCGCGGTAAAAAGGAGCGAAGAAAAACTTCAGAAGAGAGAAGAGGAGAAGCCTTGAGAAGAGAGAGCTTAGAGAGAGAGAGAGAGCGAGAGGCTGACTTAGAGAGAGTCACTCAGTTTTTATCTTTTGATTTGGGGGTGCGGATGGAAGGCGGAGTTAGTTAACTTTTGCACCGAGCGATCGCACATCTGGTATAAGTTTCTAAAAGACCTAATGTAATTTAGAAGACATTTATGTTTCTGAACTTTATGACGAATTACGCGACCTAACCCGTGGTGTATAAATTCACGTATCTCCTCACCACTATAGTCTCACACAGTAACTTCAAATGCATGTTAGGAGACCTAAAAGTAATTTATAACGTAACACATGATTCTGAAGATCCTTTGCTCAATTTTGTGAAATGACCACGCATAACATAACATTG
>NW_024644766.1:0-712 GCF_008729295.1 Plectropomus leopardus
CCTCTTCCTCTCCTCCTCTTCTCCTCCTCCTCTCCTCCTCTTCTCCTCCTCTTCTCCTCCTGACTTTGATTTTTTATTTGATGTCCTCCTCGCTGTCTTTATTTCAGCTCAGCTGACCGACTCATCTTAGAGAGACGACCGGCATCGTGTCTTTTTGTTTTCACCTGAAAAATCTTTTATCAACAACTTTGTGTCACATAACTTTTTAAAAGCCATAAATCACTGACACTCAACTCAGGGGCCAAATATGTCCCCTCAAGGGGCCCCTGGTGGCCCCCAACCATACTCTGATTCACAGTAAAATAAAGTGATGGACTCTGTGAATAGTTTTTGTCCTTTTAGTCTCCAAAAGGTGTCAGAGACATAAAACAGCATCAGCATAGATCCCCCACACCCCCGACAGAGGACACAGCTGAGACACTGATGTCCTCAAATCACAGAAATGTCCTAAAATCCTAAAAATGTCCAAAAAAATCAATAAATGTTTGAAAAATTGAAAACGTCCCTTAAATCCCAGAAACATCCAAAACTCTGCTGCGTTTATGATCCTTGAAAATGTCCTGAAATCCTGAAATCCTGAAATCCTGTCATCGTGTCGGGGGCCCCGAAGTGTCTCTGCTGTAAATCAGGTTTTTAGACAGAAATCTGCTGATTTTATGTTTTTCTTCATCATCATCACCATCATCATCATCACTCTCTGCTTTCTTTGTTT
>NW_024644767.1:0-322 GCF_008729295.1 Plectropomus leopardus
AGCTAGCTGCGGCTAACAGCTAACGTTAGCTTAGCATCGTTAGCAGGTAGAATACAAACCTCTTCTTCTTCTTCTTCTCGGGTTTGAAGCCTCGTGCAGCAGCAGTTTCCGGTGTCGGTCCATCTCTGCTCCGGTTACTGAACTAAACTCTGACGGTTTGTTTTTCTGCCGTTATTCAGATCCAGCTAACGGTTCACTCTGCTAACCGAGATCACCGTCACACCGGCGGAAGTACACACTAACACTTCCAGGGCGGCCTTCAAAATAAAATAGGGACGCTATCAAAGTCCTAAAATGCTAGACATATCCTAAAAAACTAGAA
>NW_024644768.1:0-332 GCF_008729295.1 Plectropomus leopardus
TAACGTTTTTATCTACTTTTAAAGCGACTTCTTATACTTCTTACTTTTAGGTCGCGGTTGTTTTACCTTCGTCTTTTAACTAGGTCGAAGATTTTAACCATCGCACGTTTGGGTCTTTAGTTTATCCGGCCTACCGGACTCTATGGACTAGCTTAGCAGGTTTGTTTTTAGCCTGGTGGCTAGGCTAGTCGCTCGCTTCTGTTTAAACTTTGAAGCTTTTAAACTCGCACAACTTCTGCGGACAAACTAACTGCTCTGGTGGCACAAACGCAGACGAACACAGATGACAAACTAAACAGAAGTGACCTGGAGTTTGGGAAAAATCCGGTTTT
>NW_024644769.1:0-1795 GCF_008729295.1 Plectropomus leopardus
TTTCTGCATCTTCAGATTTATATTTCTGCAGATTTATATTTCTGCATTTTCAGACGTTGTTGTAAACAAGCATCCACATGCATGCTCCTCAGGAAATGCATTTTCTAGTTTCTTTAAAAAATGTCACATTTTTGTAATGAAAAAAGTAAAAATATATTTTTTTTCCTTTAAAGCTCACAAACAGTTCTGAAGAAAAAAAGAAAAATAAAGCAACCCCAAAATATTTTCTTTAAAGATCACCCAAATTTTTGTAAAAAAAAAAAAAAAAAATCACCAAAAATTGCCAAAAAACCCCAAAAGAAGTCGTCTGGCGTGACGGAGTCACATGTTGTTTCTGGAACGTTCCACTAACAGCTGCTGTTCTCTTGTTGTTCTGCAGAGTCGTGACGATTTCCTCCAACATGGTTCCACGATGAGCGAGCGGTCGTTGGACCTCTGGTGTGAGTTTCTTTTATTGATTATCGATCAATAAATCAGACTGAGAGTCTGCAGCCTCGTTCGCAGCTCAGTGACGACAAAAACACAAAGTTAACCGACAGCGAACCAGAGTCAACTCTGTACAGACGCTCAGTTGCAGTAGTGAAAGACGTCTGCACATCCTTTACTGCAGTAAAAGTACTAACACCACATTGTGAAAATACTCTGGTACAGGACAGAGTCCATTGAAAATGCAACTTTAAAATTAAGTATATTCAGAAAAAAACTACTTAATGTATTAAAAGTAAGAGTACTAGTTCTAAAAACTCAAAATTATTTAAAATAGAAAACAACACCCCCAAAACTGAAAAAAATATATTCTTTAAAGAAAACACCCAAAACTCATAATTAAAGAAATCTCTTTAAAAAAATCGAAAACACACTAAAAACACACAATTATTTTAAAGAAAAGGAAATTACAAAAAATCACTATTATTAAGTGTTATTAAGAGCACATACTGTAAGTATTCGAAGGAAAAGTATCTAAAAACTCACAAATATTCAAAAACAACAGAAAAAACTGCCCTCAAACAAACAAACAAAAAAATATAAATTAAAAATATATACGTACATTCTTTTTCTTGAACATATATCAAATTTATAAAATTTAATTTAGATTTAAATTTACTGACTATAAATTAGGGATGATGACGGTTAGTCTACGATGGATTAATCACATGTCACAGAACGTTTCTTCAGATTTGGGTTTGAGTTTGTGTAAAAACGTCGCAGACGAACAGTGAATCCGGATGTTTGTCCTGCAGTCTGCGAGGAGTGCCAGGACTATTTCCAGAAGGAGTGTCCGGCCCACGGGCCCCCGCTGTTTGTCCCCGACACGCCTGCGGCCCTGGGGTCGGCCAACAGGGCGGCGCTCACCGTCCCGTCGGGCCTGGAGGTCTTCACCGAGGACGACCAGGTGGATGTTCGCTGCCTGGACCCAAACATCCCCAAGGGGGCGGTGTTTGGACCGTACGAGGGCGAGCTGGTGTCCAAGGACAAATCCTCCGGCTTCTTCTCCTGGATAGTGAGTTTAACTGGTCCCAGACCAGTTCAGAACCAGTCTAAACCTGGTCCAGGCTTAACCTGCATTCACATACCGTTCACGAGTTATTTGATCCTTTGAAAACTGAGTCGGTTTGATTTCTGTAGAAAAACACTAGAAAAAAGGCAATGAGCAACATGAAAGATTTTACCCCAAAAGTTGTTTTAAAAAAGAAGGAAGGATTAGTATAAAATAACCCAAAAATAGGGGAAAATGTCCTGAAAACTGTATATATATAAGTGTGTGGGTGTAAAAAAAATTTCAAGAAATATCCTA
>NW_024644770.1:0-258 GCF_008729295.1 Plectropomus leopardus
ACATGATCTTGTAGCTCAGCAGAATCTCCAGGGCCACAAACACCAGTGTCATCATCTTACCCCACATCCTAAACATAATGAAAATGATCAGTTAATTGGAGTTTGTATTGAATAAACAGTTTAGAAAAAAAAACACCTCAATGTGCTTTGAATCAAAGCAACAAAGTAAAACACTAAACTCTGACTCAGCAGCTGTAATCTATTCTGCCCGCCCTGAGCGTTAGTGTCCAGATTGGCAGATAGTTTATGAAAATAGGA
>NW_024644771.1:0-309 GCF_008729295.1 Plectropomus leopardus
ACATGATCTTGTAGCTCAGCAGAATCTCCAGGGCCACAAACACCAGTGTCATCATCTTACCCCACATCCTAAACATAATGAAAATGATCAGTTAATTGGAGTTTGTATTGAATAAACAGTTTAGAAAAAAAAACACCTCAATGTGCTTTGAATCAAAGCAACAAAGTAAAACACTGAACTCTGACTCGGCAGCTGTGATCTATTCTGCCCTCCCTGAGCGTTAGTGTCCAGATTGGCAGATAGCTTATGAAAATAGGAGACTGTTGTGCCCGGTTTACTCACATTGCACAGAAAGTTTACCATGCCTTG
>NW_024644772.1:0-402 GCF_008729295.1 Plectropomus leopardus
AATTACATGATTCAAAGTCCTAAATTATTATCTTCGTGACTAACACAGCTTCTTTTTTGACAGCACTCTTCCCTTGGCAGCAGCCAACACATAGGCATGGGTCGGTAAAGTCGGTAGCCGACGACTTCTTGACGGGTGGAGACCCTCTGGATCTGACTGTAACATCATGAACTGCCCAAAGATTCAGAGACTTGTGAAGAAACAGAAGTGGAAAGGACTTTGCATCCAACACTCTGAAGGGAAGGGCACAAGAGTTTTCACAAAGCGCACATTGTGTACTGGTGAGGTGGTCTGTGATGATCATGGACGTGTTGTCACAGCCAGTGAGGGCCAAGAAGTGAGCAGCTGTGATTGCCACCCTGGACAGCAGACTCCAGGCCGGTTTATCAAGCGCTCAAAAAA
>NW_024644773.1:0-324 GCF_008729295.1 Plectropomus leopardus
GACTACTGTTTCAAAATGTTAAAGACTGCATCATAGTTCAACATCTGGCATTCTCTGCACTGTCAAGATCGTATGTGATGCTGCACACATCATTTCCAATGTGGAGGCCAAGTGGCCTGGATCTGTTCATGACTCAAGGATTTATCGTGAGTCTAACCTGAGCAACAGACTGCAACGTGGTAAGCAGCCTAAAGATTTTCAAAATATAATTCACTAGTCTCCCTCCTTAAATATACTCTAATGCAGGCATGTCAAACTGGTCCACAGGGGGGGCGGCGTGGCTGCAGGTTTTTGTGCCAACCAACCAAGAGCACACAGTTTGAC
>NW_024644774.1:0-383 GCF_008729295.1 Plectropomus leopardus
AGGATTTCAGGATGTTTCCAGGATTTTAGGACATTTCTCAGATTTTAGTACATTTCTAGTATTTTGGTATGTATCTGAGATTTTAGGGCATTTCTAGGATTTTAGGACACTCTCATAGCCAAAAACTTCAAAAACAGAAATTGTTGTCATGTTTTATGCAAGGGCGTCAACAATTGTTTTAAATTTCCTTGAACAAGCTGTGCACAAGGAAGGTATCCTCATCAAAATAATAACATCTTTTACATGTTAAAATTTTAATTTATTTTGAATAAGTTACATAAAAAGCATTTCTTAAACCAAATGCTCAAAAAGACAGAAATCTGTTGCTTTTTTTTTACTACTTACCTTGAACTCAGACATTCGGAACATGGGGTTGTAATCCA
>NW_024644775.1:0-214 GCF_008729295.1 Plectropomus leopardus
TCCGTAGTTCCATCAAAACATTCTAGAACTGTGTCATTCCACAGTTCACATAATACCATTCTAGAACTGTATCATTCAAGTTACATCATAACATTCTGGAATGATATCATTCTACAGTTCCATCATAACATTCTGGAATAGTATCATTCCACAGTTCCACCATAGCATTCTAGAATGGCATCATTCTGCAGTTCTATCATAACATTTTAGAACT
>NW_024644777.1:0-206 GCF_008729295.1 Plectropomus leopardus
TTGTTCTCTCGGACTGTTTTCCCGGCTTCGGATCCACTGCCTGTCCTCGACCACGATTCAGCGCAATCCCCGACGACGCTCACACACGTCGGCTCGTCGAGCTACGGGGTTTCCAGCTCTCCAGCCACGGTAGATTCAAGCTTCGTGTCTTCTCCTCGAGGGATTCCCAGAGACTGTGTTTGGGCTCACGGCCCGAAGAACGAACT
>NW_024644779.1:0-214 GCF_008729295.1 Plectropomus leopardus
GAACGCCTGAATCAGGAGATGGAGACGGCGCTGCGATGTATGGCCGCGAACCAGCCAGCGTCCTGGTCATCTCAGCTATTATGGGTGGAGTTTGCCCATAACACCCCCATCTGTTCCGCCACTGGATTATCCCCGTTCCAGTGCGCATATGGTTTCCAGCCTCCGCTGTTTCCTGCCCAGGAGAAGGAGACGGCCTACCCTTCGGTGGAGGCCT
>NW_024644780.1:0-3703 GCF_008729295.1 Plectropomus leopardus
GTGTTATACATTAACATTGGCAGCTTCACATAAAAATGCAAAATGAATCAACAAAGCATCTGTGACACAAAAGGACTGACACACACAAAGGGGGAAAAAAATTGTATAGAACTGTGCATTCTCCTCACCACCCACAACGCCTGTGCACACACTCACACACACAAATGCAAGCCCTCTCAGCCCATTGTTACGCTGACAGGACAATAGAATGCTATCTGTCTCTCTCTGTGAGTCCTGAAACGTTTAACATTTAGCACAGCCTGGGTGACTGACATATTACGGACACACACGTTGAGGAGCAGCTTTGATCGTCACACACGCACAGACTGAGTGACAACCCTGATGGGTGTAGCATATAGCCACAGATGCATACATACACAAAAACACTTACACACATGCACACAATGACCTGCAGGCAGACGGATTAGATACACAAGTGGCGACTGAAATGTCACCCAGAGAGAGAAGAAGAGAAGGACAGAAACAGCTGAGTGACTCATTGATTTACATCTATGTATTTTTTCTTTAAGTTATTTTTGCTGTTGTATAATCACCCATGCCTGCATGTGTCTCTGCACAAATTTTGTATTACTACATTTGTTTGTTTTTTTTACAATCGCAGCCACTGTAGAAGTCAAGTGTTTACGTCAATAGTAATGACCAAGGCTGTGTCTAACCTTTTCAATTCTACATACTTAACTCTCAATTTTTCATTCTGTATTGAGGGGTAAACAGAGATTTCAGACAATCATCGTTACTGAGAGGTACAGTGTTGCATAACGTAATTATATATACATACAGAGACAGACGCACACCTCAATGGCCACAGCCACGGGTCCTGAATCTAATAGGAGGCTGGTTAAAGGAAAAGCTGTTTTTATGCAATGTGATTTTATTTAGACGGGGACAGTGCACAATGAAACATTAACCTTATATAAAACAAGAAGAGCTGCATTGTACCAGGTTTAAGCAAAATTGCTATTTTCTGCCCGTAGTCACTGGGCAGGTAGGTGGAACAAATAAATGCATTTCAGATTTTGATGTAAATAGAGACAAATAACAGACATTATCATCCCCATATCCCACCCCACCTAATCATGCTAAATCACAAATTTGTACAAAATTGCAGCAACAAAATTACCAGGGCACATTCATTACCACATCCTAAAACCAGTTTGCCCCTCTCCCACGCCCCAACATTCACAAATATGCGCAAAATATAAATTTAGTATAATAAAAATGAGATTGGTACAAGGCTGCACAATCCTAAATCCTGAACCCCACACCCCGAATGGAATACTTTACAACCAAAACAACTATTTGTCAGTCACTGTGTTACCTTGAATTTCTTGCCTTCATGATAAACAAAGACTCCAAAAGCTCAGAAAATTCTTGATAAATTGAAGTCCAATATGTCCACATCTAACGACAGCAAAACTCTTTATTAACATGCATTTAAAAACTTTTTCACAACTCATGTAGTATAATCCAAGTCTCATTTATACAGTCATATGCTCAGTACCTCCTGAACAGACAGCACATTGTAATGGAGATCTGATATGACATAGCCGTGATCTCTTCAAAGCCAGACTCCTATGACAAAAACAATAATTTTACCTCATTAGCACAGCGGCTGCTGGTCTATCACTGCCTCGATTGATAGTTTTTGTTATTGTGTGGCTTTGCTGAATTCAAACTAACCCTTTAAAACACAGAAGTCATGTAATAAAACAAAAATAATTAACTGATCGAGGCAGTGATAGACCAGCAGCTCCTGTGTTCAGCAAGGTAAAATTACTGATTTTTTGTTTGTTAAAATTGAATCTGACTTTGAAGAGGTCGAAGTTTTACTTTAGTTCAATTATAAATGGTAAGATTTTAGCAAAAATGCATGTGCTTGGGAAGTATTGAGCATACAACTGGATTAGTGAGACTTGGATTATACTGCACAAATTATGTGAGAGTTTACTAGGGACACTTAAATTTATCGTGGATTTTCTGCATTTATGAATTCTTTGATCTCTGGAGGTATGCGAGGCAAGCGAAGGTTTTTTTCACAATTTCAACAAAACACAGAGTGAGTAGCTGAAATACAAATTTTCATTTTGGGAGTGAAGTATTCTTTTAGTACAACTTGGATCTTGGCCATCACTCCTATTTATCATCATAACATTTTACTAAGTTTGCCGAGATTTGGGAACATGGTGACAACAAAAACAAGAAGTCAAGAAAACAAGAAACAAGAACAGTCTGACCATGCATATGCCGAGATTTGCCAAAATTGTGTGAAAGAGAAAACAAAGGTGAACTCTAAAAGTTTCACTCAAACTCTCTGCTGTCAACACTGATCACAATTTACAGTTTGACAACTGTACTTACCAAACGTCTTTCTGTAGTTGTGAGCACAAACAGTTGTCTGGGAAATAAATTATTTTGGTCATTCTATTTAAACTCCAATTATACTGATGTTAGTATTTTGGCCTAACCGCTTGTTTACAGTCCGCGATCGCCTTAACACGCCTTACTACACTGTAAGGCTGAGTTGGTAATTAAAAAGGGACCATCCCCTTAAATAATCAAAATCAGATATTTTTTCTAAATTGCTCATCCCAAGTGCTCCATAAGACTTTGTTGCAGCAATGTTTTGTGTTTCTAAATCTCAGCAGTTGCTTTGATGAGTACAGTGTTATCATAATTTATAAAGGGGACATCCATAACTATAAGATTCACCCAAGTTGTAATAAATTGTAATTATCTTTTAAGATTATTATTTTTTGGAATATAGTGACAAGATGTGTGTGGGCAGAAGGTCCTGCCCCATCACTTTTCCTCCTTGTCGCCAAGGGCAACAGCAGGCTCCAACCCTGTTGGCTGCCAACAGACCTAACCTTGACCCCTGAGGTCAACACTCACCATGTGTGTGTGTATGTGTGTGTGTTCATGGGATTTACCACAGCGTATGGGGCTGACTGGTGGTCACAGTGACATATGTGATGGGCCCCTTTGTAGGTTTCACCCTGTGTCACTGCGTGTGTGTGTGTGTAAAAAATGTTTCTGATGTGTGTGAGTTAATGTGAATATTGTTATACATATATTTCAGGGTGTGTGTGTGTGTGTGTGTGTGTGTATATATGTGTATGTGTGTGTGTGCGTGTGTGTGTGTGTGTGTGTGTGTGTGTGTGTGTGTGTGTGTGTGTGTGTGTGTGTGTGTTATTCTGTCAGCAGGGATTACAGACCCCTGCTGAGCCCCATTGGCGGATTTTAACACTTTCACTGCTGGATTTCCTCCATCCTTATATACCACCGTCTGACTGCCCATATGTCACTTCTTTTCTTTTCTTTTTGCTCCTTCTCTTCTCTTCTCTTCTCTTCTCTTCTCTTCTCTTCTCTTCTCTTCTCTTCCCCTCTCCTCTCCTCTTTTTTTCTCTTTCATCTTTTTGTTTTTTTTCCCCTTACTCTGTGAAGTTGAGTTTATTGTGTTTGCACATGCACATGCGCCTACTCTGACTTTACTGATGTGCATTCTTTTCATAATTCATTTTTAAATATATGACTGCATGCGTAGGTTAGCTGGATGTTTTTGTGTCTCAGTTGGTGGCTTTGTCTGACCCCAAACTGTGCTAGAGGATGTTCAAAGCACTCACACCTACACAAATGAAAGCAGCCGTGCGCACACACACACACACACACACACACACACACA
>NW_024644781.1:0-216 GCF_008729295.1 Plectropomus leopardus
CGGCTGAGGCTCGTCAGTCTGCCTCTGCCTTGGAAAGAGCTCTCACCCTGTTGGCTAATCAGGTCCAACAGATGGCAACCACGCTGACACAGCACGCCGCCCCAGCTCCAAGTTCCGCTCAACCGGCTCCCAGTTCCACTCCATCGCCCAGCTCCGCTCCAGAACCCCCGGTGGGCGCGCCAGAACGGTATGCCGGAGATCCAGAGGGGTGCAACC
>NW_024644782.1:0-710 GCF_008729295.1 Plectropomus leopardus
TTGTAGAATGTTGCTTTCACTGTAGAACGTTACAGTTCTAGAATGTTCTGATGTATCTTTATAATGTTACAGTTCTAGAATGTTGATGTAACTGTAGAATCTTATAGTTCTAGACTGTTCATGTGACTGTAGAATATTACAGTTTTAGAATGTTGGAATGTAACTGTAGAATGTAAAAGTAATAGAATGCAAACAAACAATGCATTACTGTTTGTCGTTCTGTGTTCATTCAGATCACACAGAAACTTGACCATGCCTTCATGCCGGTTCCCATCAACATGATCTTGTAGCTCAGCAGAATCTCCAGGGCCACAAACACCAGTATCTTACAGGAGTTGAATGCTGAAGGGTGATGAAGGGTTTTCAGGTTAGACTTATCAGAAGCTTTGATGTGGTTGGGTTTTAGGTGCACCAAACCTGAAACTGTATTAACTTTGGTAAGTTTTGGAACTGCGTTGACTTTGCTCAGAATGCTGAAAAAAAATCACTTACCTTGTGTTTCTTAAGGATCAGTTAATGGGAGTCTCTCTGTACTCACTTTTGTTGGCTTGTTTTCTAAACACAGGGTCAGCAGCTCACCAAGAAGCTCTTTATTCATTGAGTCATAGTGCGTAGGGGAATGTAGATAGTGGGAGTGCAGGTCCTGTGTGCGCGCGTGTGTGCCGGAGTGTGTATGAACACTCGAGTTAGTCCAGTGATGTGCTTTGTGT
>NW_024644783.1:0-531 GCF_008729295.1 Plectropomus leopardus
TGTGACACGGCTTGAGCCAATCACTCCGGTCACTCAGGCAGACCAGCTTCCGCCTTGTTCGCGCCCCCTCCGCGTAATTCGACCAGGTATACATCCGCGCTTAAACAACAAAGTGAAATTGGTGCTTTGCTCACTGTATAGACCCAACTTAGTGAATAGTTTATCGCGCGGTAAGAATCCCGCGTTAACGCAGCACGTTAACGCCGTTAACGGCCCAGCACTAGTATTTATGATTCTGTTTTTTTGTTACACACCCCTGTATTGTACTCACTTGTATTTCAGTCATCTACCAAATTAAATAAACACATATGCAAAGTATCATTGTTTGTGTTTACATAAGCTTCTCAGGTATTACTTTTGAGACAATACTTGTCTAGTATTGGCTGTGAATCTCAATACTACAAATGTACGTCTTTATATTGTTTAAAACTGGTTCAAAAAGTATTGTGATAATAGAATACGGTTATGTGTTTGATGGATGCAAGTAGAAAAGAGTCACTTTTTAAAACGAATTTATTTATAGAATAGTAA
>NW_024644784.1:0-244 GCF_008729295.1 Plectropomus leopardus
GTCCAACAGATGGCAACCACGCTGACACAGCACGCCGCCCCAGCTGCCAGTTCCGCTCAACCGGCTCCCAGTTCCACTCCATCGCCCAGCTCCGCTCCAGAACCCCGGGTGGGCGCGCCAGAACGGTATGCCGGAGATCCAGAGGGGTGCAACCCGTTCTTGACGAACTGTTCCATCTTGTCTGCTCTGCAGCCACACACATTCGCCACAGAGGGAGCCAGAGTGGCGTTTGCTACTAACCACC
>NW_024644785.1:0-374 GCF_008729295.1 Plectropomus leopardus
CTAACGACTGCACCTCAGGGGACCCGTCTGTGAAACTCCTGAAGTTCGCGGACGACACCACCGTCATCGGTCTAATCCGGGATGGTGATGAGTCTGCTTACAGACAGGAGGTGGAGCAGCTGGTCCACTGGTGCAGTCTGAACCACCTGGAGCTGAACCCGCTCAAGACTGTGGAGATGACAGTGGACTTCAGGAGAAACCCACCCACACTCTCCCCCCTAGCCATCCTCAATAACACAGTGTCTACTGTGGACACTTTTAAGTTTCTGGAATCTCCCGGAACCTGAAGTGGTCCTCCCACATTGACACAGTCCGGAAAAAGGCCCAGCAAAGGTTATACTTCCTGCGACAGCTCAGGAAGTTTAACCTGCCAC
>NW_024644786.1:0-225 GCF_008729295.1 Plectropomus leopardus
AACGGAGTTTGTTTTCCTGAGATATTATCTCGTTATCTCGAGAAAACGAACTTTGTTTTCCCGAGATATTAAGTCGTTATCTCGAGAAAACGAACTTTGTTTTTTGGTTTGTTTTTTTTAACTTTATTGAATGAACGTCAGAAGAAGAAGTGGGGTGGATGATGTGACAGCAGGTGCTGTGCCAGCGCGGACAAATGCGTGCAGGTTCTCGCCCCTGCACGTACC
>NW_024644787.1:0-202 GCF_008729295.1 Plectropomus leopardus
GACAACACGGGTGTGAGCGTCGTCGGGGATTGCGCTGAATCGTGGTCAGGGACAGGCAGTGGATCCGAAGCCGGGAAAACAGTCCGAGAGGACAACGGTACCGTCGAGGAGCAGGCAGGAGGATCGTCGTGGTCGAGCGGGGAGGTCTTTGCCACTGAAGCCGTCAGATTTCCGGAACGCCGAAACGAAGCACGTGGTCGGG
>NW_024644791.1:0-4411 GCF_008729295.1 Plectropomus leopardus
TATAACAGCAAGTTTACTGCAGCAAGAGAGTATTTCAGTTGCATGAGCATGTGATGGCTTTTTGTCCTTTTTCCCCAAAAGGCTTCTTTTAAAAGTTAAAGCCCTAAATATCACCCATGACCAATGTGACTTAATTTTGCTTTGGTTTGTACTGTAGAGTTCTGAAACTACAACACATATAATAATATACAGTACTACATACAAAGAGTAACCTGTTCATACTGTTTACTATCTTTACAGCTAAAGCTAAGGTTGGTAACTTTTAAGAAAATAACCTTTTTGTTAAATTTTCTACATCCAAACAGTAGTGCATGTGACAGATGTGAAAAAAAGGTTTCTCTGCCTCGTCCTGCATTTGTCATCTGTTTAAATATACTATGGCTGTTAGAAGCAACCAGTCAGAGCTGAGGAATCTCTAATGCAGCTGTCATTCGTGTCGATCACTGCACGTGAACTGTCATCAAACTGTCAAACAAGACAGCGCTAATCGGATATAAATCAATATTCCGTTACTGCATTTCGTATTTTTTACCTCAAATGCTGTCATAAACATATTTTAGTACACGATTTAGCTGTAAAGTGATTAAAAAATAAATAAAAATTAGCAGCCGCGGGTCGGAGCTTGCTTAAGTTGACTAGGATGGTGCCCAACACAGAGTAATGTCAGTTGAATGAGATTCAACTTTTAAATATGAATATTCCAAGGTTACTTTTTTATTTTCTCCACATACTATAGTATGCCTGCTGTTTCGGACAATATATTATACTATAACATTTTTATGTGATTTTTTTGGATGGCATACTATATTATAACTTTTTAATTTTTTTTTATCTTATACAGCATGCTATTGTATGATTTTTTAAAATATTTTGGATGACATACTATCTACAGTATATATTATGTTATTTTTGACTACAACTTTTTGCCCTATTTTTTCAACATGGTATACTTTGAAGTGTCTTCACAAGCTATAATATTTCGTATAATATTCCGTATTCAGGCAGTTTTTTTTAGACAAGCTACATTATGACGTTTATGGACTCCTTTGGGGTTTTTTTTTCCCCACTTTGTATGTTATGTGTCTCTACAAGGTATAATTTGTCTTTTTTAGCCATTTTCATAGCATCTCAAAATTTGACGTTTTTCAACATACTATGATATGAAATTTTTGCCATTTTTTTGCCATGCTAAATTATGTTTTTGGCGTTTTTCCCACTTTGTATGCTATGATGCATCTCTACCAGCTATTATAAGTTGTTCTTAGCCATTTCTATAACGTGCCAAAACATGACCTTTTTCAACATACTATATTATGGTGTTATTTTTTTTTTTTTTTGCCATGCTAACTTGTTGTTGGCATTCTTTGGCCTTTTTTTTTTGCACTTTTTATACTATGACGCGTCTCTAAAAGGTATGTTTTAATCAGCTATTGTTATGACATGTAAAAACTTCACGTTTTCCAATATGCTATACTATGGCATAGTGAACCATTTTTTCGACGTGCTAAATTATAACTTTTTTTGGCCCTGTTCTGCCTTTTTTTCCACTTTGTATACTAAGACAAGTCTTTACAAGCTTCTATTGTCAGAATCAGTGACTGGACCCAAATGCAACACACAGGCTGAATGGAGTCTTTCAGAGACTTTATTCACAAAAGCAAGCAGAATCACAGTCTCAACAATGTCCAAACAGAAGAACGTCCACTTCTGAGATTCTCCGAGCCGATCCTCAGAACGGGCCAAACCGATGACGTGATTCGGGCAGGGGACCCTCCGAGAGAGCAGAGCGGGTAAGTCGAGCTGCACAGAAGAATTCACTTCAGCAATGGCGGAACTCTCTGGAGAGCAGGCTCGCTGAGTATCTTTTCTTCTCAGGGAGCAGGAAGGTGGAAAGCGCAGATCAAACTCGGTGTCGAGAATCAGAAGGCAGGTCGGATCACCGGGGTAGAGACAGAGTAGGTTAGTCGGGGACAGACAGAGTTGGAAACAGGCAGGCAGAAACAGAATGCTGGAAAGTCTCTCATTAGGAAGAACAATCTGGCACTGAGGGTGAGACACAGGGCAGGTATATAGACTCAGACAGGAAATGAGCAACAGGTGGAGGTGGTTACTGCTGACGAGGGTGCAGCCAGGCAGAGGGAGAGGGAGAGGGAAGCACTGCAGGTGGAAGAAATCAGGCTGATTAGGAGAGAGGTGTGTGAGGAGAGCCTGCAGAGGAGAAGACGTGACATCTATAAGTCGTTTTAAGCCATTTTTATGACATGTCAAAATTTGACCTTTTTCAACATACTATGTTTTGTCGTTTTTTGCCAATTTTTTTTTTTTTTGAGTTACTAAATTGTGACTTTTTTTAGCCTTCTTCCTTTTTTTCCACGTTGTATACGAGGATGCATCTGTACTATTTTTTGGCAAAATGACAATATAGTATGTCAAAAAACATCAAATTTTGACATGTCATGAAAATGCCTGAAGAAGACATATTATACTTTTAAGAGACATGTAATTCTATCCAAAGTGGAAAAAAAGACCAAAGAAATGAAAAGAAATGTCAAATTTTGACATGTCATAAAAATGGCTGAAAAAGACGTATTATACCATAAAGAGATGAGTCATAGTAAACAAAGTGGGAAAAAAGGCCAAAGAAGGCCAAAAATAATTTACCGTGGCAAATACAATTGGCAAAAAACGACACAGTACAATATGTCAAAAAAACGTCAAATTTTGACGTGTCATAAAAATGACTGAAGATGACACATCATACATTTTAGAGATGCGTGGAAATGGAAAAAAAACAAAGAAGGCCAAAAACATCATAAATTAGCATATAAAAAAAAGGACTGAAAAGGAATAATACAATATGTCGAAAAGTCAAAGAAAGTAAATTTTTGAATGCAGCTAAAAATGGCTGAAAGCAACATAGAATAGCCTGTAGAGATGCGTCACGCCAGAAATTGCTGAAAATCTTTTAATTTAGCATGTCAAGAAAATGGACAAGAAGGCAATAGTATAGTATGGCAAAAAAGTCAAATTTTCACTGGACCTAAAAATGGCTTAAAACAACATAAAATAGCTTGTAGAGATGTGTCATACTATACAACGTGGGTATAGAGGCAGGAAAATGCCAAAAACCTCATGAATAAGCATGTAAACAAATATCCAAAGAGGCAATAGTATAGTATGTCGAAAAAGTTAAAAAAAAAAATCAAATTTTAAATGCACCTAAAAATGGTTCAAATCGACATAGAATAGCTTGTAGAGACATGTCAAAACACACAAACTGGGAATAAGGGCCAAAAAAGTCCAATAACCTCATAATTTAGCATGTCAACTAATGGCCCAGAACGCAATAGTATAGTAGGTCAAAAAACCTGCAATTTTCACTGCTCCTAAAAATGGCTGAAAACAACATACAATAGCATGTGGAGATGCATCATAGTATACAAAGTAGGAATAAAGTCCAAAAAAGCCCAAAAACTCATAAATTAGCATATCAAAAAAATGGCCAAAAAGGCGATGTTATAGTATGTCCAAAAAAGTCAAATTTTCACTGCTCCTAAAAATGGCTGACAACGACATAGAATAGCTTACAGAGACACGTCATTGTATACAAAGTGGGAATACAGGCTAGAAAAGGCCAAAAACCTCATAATTTAGCATGTCAAAAAAATGGCCAAGAAGGCAACAGTATAGTATGTCAAAAAAAACATACTGTCAAAAAGTTAAAAAAAAGGCAAATTCTGAATGCACCTAAAAATGGTTCAAATCAACATAGAATAGCCTGTGGAGACGCATCATAGCCTACAAAGTGGGAATAAGGGCCCAAAACCTCATAAACCTCATAAAAAAAACCCCGCCAAATTTAGCATGTCAACAAAATGGCCAAGAAGGCAATGTCGAAAAAAGTCAAATTTTCACTGCTCCTAAAAATGGTTGAAAATTACATAGAATAGCTTGTAGGGAAGCATCATATTATACTCAGTGGGAATAAAGACCAGAAATAGCCAAAAACCTGATAATTTTGCATGTCAAAAAAATGGCCAAAAGGATATGGTATAGTACGTCAAAAAGTCAAAAAAAGTAAAATTTTGAATGCACCTAAAAATTGTTCAAAACAATATAAAATAGCTTGTAGAGACGTGTCATAGTATGCAAAGTGGGAAGAAAGGCCAAAAAAGTCCAAAGCCTCATAATTAAGCATGTCAAAAAAATGGCCAAAAATCACATACTATACGATGGCAAAAAATGTCAAATTTTGAACCATCCCAAAAATGGCTGAAAATGACATATTATAACTTGTAGAGACACGTCATAGTATACAAAGTGGAAATAGAGGCCAAAAAAAGCCAACAACGTCATATTTTAGCATGTTGAGAAAATGGCTAAATCGCGGACTATACTATCGCGAAAAATG
>NW_024644792.1:0-11940 GCF_008729295.1 Plectropomus leopardus
TTGTTTTCATTCGATGTTTTTGTGTCTTTTCGTGGTCGCTTTGTGTGTTCTTTTGTACTTTTTGTGTGTTTTTTGTGGTTGTTTTGTGTGTCTTTGTTCTTTCCTGTAGTTTCATTGTCATTTTTTTGAGTTTTGTGGTCGTTTAGCGTCTTTGAGTCTCTTTCAAGTTGTTTTTATTACTTTTGTTTTCGTTCTGTCTCTTTGTGGTGATGATGAAGATGATGATGGTGATGAAGATGATGATGAAGATGAAGATGAAGATGATGATGAAGATGAAGATGAAGATGATGATGGCAGTCAGCCAAGGAAGAATCAACACCGGAGGCTTTTATTTTGATAATCTTGACCGGAAGTTGTGTCTCGTGTTGAGACGAGCTTGACCGAGTTTGAAGCACCCGAGCTGAACCGAGTCCAAAATGGCTCCTAAAGAGACAGACAGACAGAGACAGAGACAGAGACAGAGAGAGACAGACAGAAAGACATTTCATTCATTTCATTTTAAGGATGTTTTTAAAAAATGTAAAAACATTTTTTATTTTATCTGTTTTTATTTTTTTTATTTAAGGACATTTCTAAGATTTTAGGACATTTTTAAAATTTTAGGACATCTCAATGATTTTAGGACATTTACAAGATTTTGGACATTTCTAAGATTCTAAGACATATTTCAGATTTTAGGATATTTTTAAAATTTTAGGACATTTCTAATATTGCAAGATGTTTCTAACATTTTAGGACATTTTGGGAATTTTAGGATCTTTTTAAGATTAGAGGACGTTGCTGGGATTTTAGGGTGTTTTTAGGATTTTCTGTCATTTTTTTAGGATTTTTGAATATAACTCTTAATTGCATCCGTTTTGCACGCTGCCTGCTGTAGGGCTGCGCCTGTAACCAGGCCAGAGGGAGGACATGTGAAGACAGACAGATGTCTCAGGCTCGCTGTGTCCGCTGATCGCGAGGCGTCACGGTGAAGTCTGGAAGAGACGGATCAGAGTTTTTGGACGTCTGCGTCTCCAAAATTGTCTGTTTCTGCAGCAACATGTTCAGGATGCAGCTGGACAAGAGCCGCATCGAATCGCTGCAGGAAGCGGACCGCGGCGCCGTGGAGGACCAGGAGGTCCCGGCGGTGAGCGCGGCGGCGGCCGGTCCTGCTGGATGTGGTCAGCCCGCCTCTCTCAGCTGATGTTACATCAGTTCAGAGGAAACAGAGACGAAGCAGACAGCTGTGATAGTCTTGGCTCCAGATCAAACGCTCCCAGAAAAAAAAAAAAAAAACAACACACACACACACACAGAGCCGGACCGTGTGTCGGTGGACTCTGCAGTGACATCACTGATCCCTCACACAGTCTCACCTCACCTTTCACAATAAAAGCTCTGCTGAGGCGTCTGCAGCTCAAACTCCTCCAGCAGCCGTGAGACTTCAAGAAGGATGGTCCGGATGTCCAGGAGCAGAACACACCCCCTCACAGAGTCCTCCAGTACAAACGCTCGTATTCACGGCGGTACGATACGCCGGACGAGTCTGTGTTTGCAGTGTTTTAACGAGCGACATCAGCTGATAACGCAGCTGCTGACGGCGTTGTAGAAGGAGCTGGAAGGTCACTGCAGGAGGGGCGGGTCCAACAAACCCCGGACTCAAACCCCTGAGACCGCTGCTCACTTCCTGTGTGAATGTTGAGCCAAATCATGATGGGTTTTTTGGTTGTTGTTTTTTTTTTTAAACCTAACTGCGTTTTTGTTCCCTAAATTTAATCATGTTTTAGGACATTTCTAGGACTGAGACATTTCTTGGATTGCAGGACATTTCTCAGATTTTTGGACATTTCTTGGATTGTTGGACATGTCTAAGATTTTAGGACATGTCTGATCAATTTGCTGGGTTTTCAAAGGGTTAAACAGCTTCTAAAAGGTGTCTGAATGCAGCACAAAAAAGAAAACAGGTTTGAAAGGGTTAATTAAGCTCAGAGGAATCGTGGTGTAAACGGGAAGCAAAGTTCCTCAAAACGTTCCTGGAAGAGACGTTTCTGTTGTGGCAAAGGAGCGAGAAAGCATTGTGGGAATTATTGTGGAAATGCAAGATATGAAAACCATTCAGACGACACACACACACACACACACGCACGCACGCACGCGCACGCACGCACACGCACACACACACACACACACACACACACACTCAGGCAGGAGTGTGCTGCGTTAGCGATGTTGCATCAGTCGAAGCTGTGAGCAGAAACAGGGAAATCAGAGCTGAGCTGATAACTAATGCATGGATTCTCCTTAAAGCACTGCTGATGGACACACACACACACACAAACACACACAAACGCACACACACACAGACACACACACACACACAGATTTAACTTGCCTGAGGATGTAATATTCACATGGTTTCTTTCCGTCTCTCTCACATGAAGTTTGCCCTCAGATGTAGAAAGCGTACATCTTCCTCCGCCCACACACACACACACACGCACGCATGCACGCACGCACATGCACACACACACACACACACACACACAGACACACACACACGCACACGCACACACATCAGTAATAATAGATGGAGTTATTATAGCAGCAGCAGCATGAGCACATTTTACTACAAACACAATCTGCATTTTCTGCTTTTCTCTGGTTGTTTCTGGGCGTAAAGACACAGAGCGGAGGACGGACTCAGCTGTCTCAACTTCCTGTTTGTGTGTTTTAGTGTGAGTGTGTGCAGGACAAAACCCGGAGACAAAGAAAGCACTAGGGACAGCCTGTCCACCCTGTGATTGTGTCTGAGCGCATTATCTGAGAAAAGCGGTGATCAGATCAGCACACTAATAAAATGTTGTGAAGCGTCCCTCCAGAACTTCACAGCATTAGGGGAGTAAATCCTGAAAATGTCCTTAAATACTGAAAAATGTCCGATAATTTGAGAAATATTCTAAAACCTCAGAAATATCCTCACATCCTAAAAACTTCAAGAAATATCCAAAAAACTCTAAAAACGTCCTAAAATCCTGTAATTGTCCAAAACATGTTTGCGAAACATCCTAAAATCCTAGAAACATCTTCAAATTCCAGAAATATCAAAAATCCTAGAAATGTCCAAAAATACTACAAAGACCTTAAAATTCGAAAAAACGTAACGTCCTAAAATTGATCCAAAACCTCTAGAAATGTTAAAAAGTACTATAAACGTCCTATAATTTAAGAAACCTCCTAAAATCCCAGTATTGTCCAGTCTTAAAACTTCCCAAAGGTTTTTGACATGTTGGGATGGAAACGTTTTGAGGACATTTCAGGTGAAACTGAGAATCTGTGTTTTTAAAGGTCTGTCTTTTGTCTCTGTGGGACAGACCCGAGAGACGCTGTTTGGACGACAGCTGTTGACAGTAAAAATGAAATGAATAAAGAATAACCGATCGTGGTCTCTGTCTCTGAATCAGCAGGTTTACGTGTTCTTGAGTTCATGTGAACGCACGTCCTCTGTCCCTCCATGTCCATCTTTGTCTGTCCTCTCGTCCCTCTCCTACTGTCTCTCCCTCTCTGTCTGTCTCCTCAGCGGTCCTATAGCACAGCAGCAGCTTATATAAGACTTTATGTAACCGTCTATAAGACGAGCCAGCGGCCTTGGAGGAGACGCACAGAGCCAAGAGGAAGAAGAGGAAGAAGAAGAAGAGGAAGAGGAAGAGGAAGAGGAAGAAGAGGAAGATGAGGAAGAAAAAGAGGAGGAAGAAGAGGAATAAAAAGAGGAAGAAGAAAAAGAAGAGGAAGAATAAGAACAAAAAAAGGAAGAGGAAGAAGATGAAGAAGAGGAAGAAGAGGAAAAGAAGAAGAAGAGGAAGAAGAAGAAGAAGATGAGGAAGAAGAAGAAGAGGAAGAAGAGGAAAAGAAGAAGAAGAGGAAAAATAAGAAGAGGAAGAAGAAGAAGAAGAAGAAGAAGAAGGAGAAGAAGAAGAAGAAGAGGAAGAAGAAGAAGTCCTTTGTTGACATACCGGCATTGGTTGCCATGTCCTTTTGTTGCCGTCCTGGTGTTGGTTGCCATGTCCTTTTGTTGCCGTCCTGGTGTTGGTTGCCATGTGCTTTTGTTGCCGTCCTGGTGTTGGTTGCCATGTGCTTTTGTTGCCATCCTGGTGTTGGTTGCCATGTCCTTTTGTTGCCGTCAGTTGCTGAATCCTGGAACATCTACAGCAGCTGCACTAAAATGTAACATGCAGACGTGAAAGTCCACTGACAACACGGCAACATGTCACAGCTTTGGCAGCGTGTTGTATGATCCCTGTCCTCTGAGCTCTAACTGTCAATCTACTGCTGTTTTAAAGTGTGTGTGTGTGTGTGTGTGTGTGTGTGTGACTGCTGTATGATCTCCATGTAATAAAACAGCAGCTGTCTGCATACTGATCACAGAAAGCAGCACACAGTCAGCAGCAGCAGCAGCATCAGTGAGGCTCTGCTTGATTACATTATAATATTCAGCTGATATTTATATTTAACCCTTCATGCTGAAGGTAAATGAGTCAGGAGCGAACGTTCACACAGCAGCACACAAAACAAAATATTAATATAACAACCAATAGCTTCATAATGATCATCAAACGTTCAGCAAACCTCCCTCTTGGTCTCTTTGTCACGGAGGCGGAAATATTAAAGCCCGCCATCCCGTAAAGATACAGACGGAGCCTTTAAAAAGCTTACAGACGCAGATAAAACTGAGCAGTAACCAACTGCTATTAAATTCCCCCAAATTCCAAGTAACCCTTTGAAACTAAATCAGTGTGATTTCTTTCGAAAAAACATTGAAGAAAGAGATGAGCAACTTGGCAATTTGAATTTAAAAAATCAAAAACAAAAAATCCAACCTGGAAAGAACTAAAAATATTTTTTCCCATAATATAATTTTAAATACAGAATTATTAACACTATCGTCATACAAGACCTTTAAAACTGATGGTTTTCAATTACGCTGCACATGGTCTTTGACCACTGTAAGAGTCCGTCTTCACAAACATAAAAGGAAAATCTCTTCCCTCTTTGTCCTCCTTCCTCTCCATCTTTTCATCCCTCCATCAGCCAATGTCAACTGCTGCCACGCTCCAGCTGAAGCCATTTCCTGTTTGTTAGCGGCATAAAAGTTTAATGTGGCATTTGATTATCCGTCGGCGCAGGGTGGGAGGAAGGACAGGGACGGAGAGAAAACAAAGACCAAAGAATGAGACTGAAACGGAGGAGGAAAGAAATGGATGGAAAAACAAAGAGGCGAAGGAAAAGCCGAGGTCGCAGAATGTTAAAGTTTTGTGAACAGTTTCCACTAGTTTAATAAGCACCGCTCTAACTTTCAAAACCAATTTCCCTTTTGCCTTTTCTGTCTTTATTTCTCCCATTGTGGCACTATTTTCTTCATTTGTCTCACGATTTCTGCGCCCCTTTTCTACGGAAAAAACCCCAAAGGGTGAAAGAAAAGTCTGATGAACACTACCTCTTTCGCCCTGAACTCTGACTCCCAGGCAGCTGTTTGCCGCCTCCAACCAGCTCTGCCAATGAAAATGCTTCGGGTTATAGACGGTTAAGGTTAGCAGCGTCCAAAGACTTCAGTGGTCGACGTGGAGAGCAGCAGCTCTGTAAAGGTCACGCTGAGTTACATGTAGACACATCTGCAGGGCAGAAATGTCCTCAAAAGTTTGTGAAATGCAGCAGAGATTCAGACTAAGGGAGAAATCAGAAATCAGTTTGAGTTTGTTTCCATTCGCTTTAATTTTGTACTTCTGCAAATACAGACTGGAACTAGTTGGACCAGGCGTCACGACGACCATCAAACTTCACTGAGTCTGTGATTCCCCGGTCGCTTTAGAAACAGGCCGCAGAATTTATTTCCATCTTTAACGTAAAGTTTACCCAAACAAACAAAAGCAACAGCCGTGGATTAACAGCTCACGTGTCGATTCTCATAGATTGTGCAACTATCCTGTTCATCTTGTCACCCATGTAACCAAAATCGACCCAAACTCGGCACACCAGAAGTGACAAGTTGGGCTGCATCTGGTTCTCCGACTCTTCCGGCACTACCATGACTGGGTCATTGTCAAAAATGACCGGACAGGAATTCAGCCCTGGAGGATGCCGCTTGGTGGAAAGCCAGCTCATGTCCTCCGTGGACTCGAGGGATTTCTTTGTGGTTGAAAATAGTGACACGTGTGATTTATAAAAAATGATTTGCTGGACGGAGGTAGGCAATCTTGATCAAATGTTGCTTCTATCTGGTGAAATCTGGAATAACAAGGTAAACACAAACTGACTGAGCCTTGTTGCTAATTTTAAAGCAGAAAAAAAATCAAACAGTTGAAGCAATCGTTCCAAAAAACAAAGAAGGCAGAGTAGATGAAGTTTTCCTCCAGAGTGGCCTAAAACATCCAAAGTGCAGCCGAGGGGAAAGCTGCCGTCTCACTCGTCACTCTCATGTCGGCCTGAGGCACGTTAAGAGCGTTTGATTAGAAAATTACACTGAAATTAACTCCCAAACACATCACGGCTTTCAAATGAAAATGATTATTAACCCAGAAGGAAACAAAACAGGAGAGAAGGAAGGAAGAAAAGGCCGACATAAATACCAGGTTAGAACGGGTGAAGACAAATCTGACTCCCACCCTGACAGAAATCAAGAAATTAAAGTTCTGTAGAATAAGTGAACTTCATTTGCATTGCAAAAAGAAATCTGTCACAAAAACTGAAGCTACATTTTGCAGTATCAGATGACTGCAAGAATGAAAACAAGTGAGTGTCATTCCCGTCGCTGCATGACTGTCTGAGTTTAGGTCCCAGACTGAAGCAAACAAAACAACATCATCAGCAAAACTAGAACGTCACGCTTAAATGCCTCCACGAACCCGTCAAGATTCAGTTTACATCCACGTCTGTTAAAACATGGACGTTTCACCACCAGAAGAGCTCAGCTGTCACGGACAGTGGACGTTTGTGCCAAATGTGAAGAAGAAATTTCCTTAAAGCGTTTTTGAGTTTTCACATTCACGAGAAAGCAGCAGACAAGGTTGCAGTGATATTCTCCTTTGACCTTTGAGTCAAGGATAATCTGACAGAATTTAATGGTCAAAGTGGATGTTTGTGCCAAATTTGAGAAACTCCCCTCAATGCGTTCATGAGATATCTCGTTCACGAGCAAGAGATGGAGGTTGCAGTGACTTTCACCTTTGAGTCAAGGAGGAAAAATTTGAATGTGAAATAACTAGAATTTGATGGTCAAAGTGGACATTTGTGCCACATTTGGAGAAACTTCCTCAAGGCGTTCCTTGAGATATGACGTCCACAAGAATGAAACAGAGTAGGTTGCAGTGACCTTCACCTGTGATCTTTGAGTCAACGATAATCTGATAGAATTCGATGGTTAAAGTGAAAGTTTGTGCCAAATAGACACAGAAAACACACATATCCACCATAATGTCAGTGTTGCTTTAAGAAACAGTGAATGTGGCCTGTGTGTGCGTGTGTACAGTTTGTGTTTGTGTACAAATTTGCGTGTTTGTGCTGACATGTTAGTGTGTGTGTGTGTGTGTCTGTGTGAACACCCGTGTGTGTTTGACAGCGTGTGGCGTCAGCAAACTGTGTGACAAAGATTTATTGTGTTGCCAAGCTGCCACAGCTCCTGCAGCAAAAAGAGAGAGTGTGTGTGTGTGTGTGTGTGTGTGTGTGTGTGTGTGTGTGTGTGTGTGTGTGCGCGTGCGCACGTGTGCGTGTGTATGTTGTGGTCACGGTGACATGCTAATGCAGCGATATGAAGCCAAAGTGACGGAGTAATTGATGGTCCGGGAGCGGCTGCAGAACACGAGGACACACCTCGAGTTAGCAGCATCTGCATTCAGGTGTCTTTATCAGGCTCAGTGTGTGTGTGTGTGTGTGTGTGTGAGTGACAGATTAAAGGGCAGCTCAAAGAGAAAGAGATAAAAGAGGATGGAGAAAGAGGACAAAGTGAATCTGCGCATTTCTTTCTTTAAATAATGACTCTTATCATCACTAATTAAAGTCCCTCTGGCGGCGGCGGCGGCGGCGGCGGTGGCGTGGCCTGCAGTCCAGCACTGAATAAGAAGTTCACAAAAAGACGGCAGCGCTACACTGACATTTCCCCAAAATCTCAATCACTCTAACAGGCTCCGAGCCTGATGTTTCATCTCATTTTCTCACACACTGAATTCGCGGCGGGAGAAGGCGGCGAGCAGCAGCAGCAGCAGGTGGCGCTGCTGCCGAAGGATTTCTGTGAGAAACAGCAACTTTTCCTCCAGAGTCCAAGTCTCAACAGAGTCTCTCCTGTGTGTCCGGACACGTCTAAGATTTAAGGACGTTTATTTTTTTTTTAGGATTTTAGGACATTTCTTTTGGATTTTAGGACATTTCTTGAATTTGTGGATGTTTTTAAGTTTTTAGGACACTTCAGGGATATTTTATTTTTTAATTTGTGTCTTTATTTAAACAAGGACCATGCATTAAGAACTTTAATCTCAAAAACAGAGGATCTTTAGGATGTTTCTGGGATTTCGGGACATTGCAAAGATTTAAGGAGGTTTCTTGGATTTTTGGATGCAATAAAGTTTTAAGACATTTCACAAATTTTTCTACATTTCTAGGATTTCAGGACATTTTGAGGTTTTTGTGATGTTTCCAGGATTTTAGCACATTGCTAAGATTTTAGGAGATCCCTGGGATTTAAGGAAATTTCTTGGATTTTGGAATGTTACTAAGTTTTTCAGACATTTCAAGGATTTTGGGACATTTCGAGGATTTAAGGACTTTTCAAGAACTTTAGGACTTTTCCAGAATGTATGGACATTTCCAGGATATTATGCACTCTGGCACCTTATGGAGACTAAAAGTACAAAAACAGTTCATCTTCATTTTTCATCCATCCATCCATTTTCTTCTGCTTATCCGGGGTCGGGTCGCGGGGGTAGCAGCCTAAGCAGGAAAGCCCAGACTTCCCTCTCCCCGGCCACTTCGTCCAGCTCTTCCCGGGGACCCCGAGGCGTTCCCAGGCCAGCTGTGAGACGTAGTCTCTCCAGCGTGTCCTTGGTCTTCCCCGGGGCCTCCTACCGGTGGGACGTGCCGTGAACACCTCACCAGGGAGGCGTCCTGGAGGCATCGGCTCTGATTGCTCTGCTCTCCGCCCTACTGAGGAAGCTCATTTCGGCCGCTTGTACCCGCGATTTTGTTCTTTCGGTCACTACCCAAAGCTCGTGACCATAGGTGAGGGTAGGAACGAAGATCGACTGGTAAATCGAGAGCTTTCCCTTTCGGCTCTGCTCCCTCTTCACCAAGACAGACCGGTGCAGAGTCCGCATTACTGCAGACGCCGCACCGTTCCGCCTGTCGATCTCCCGTTCCATCCTTCCCTCACTCGTGAACAAGACCCCGAGGTACTTAAACTCCTCCACTTGGGGCAGGATCTCGTCCCCGATCCGGAGGGGGCACGCCACCCTTTTCCGGCTGAGAACCATGGTCTCGGATTTGGAGGTGCTGATTCTCATCCCGGCCGCTTCACACTTGGCTGCGAACCGATCCAGTGAGAGCTGAAGGTCATGGCCCGATGAAGCCAACAGGACCACATCATCTGCAAAGAGCAGAGACCCAATCCTGAGGTCAAACCGGACCCCCTCAACACCCCGGCTGCGCCTAGAAATTCTGTTCATAAAAGTTATGAGTATTGCTGCACACCCTGATGATGTGATCCTGTTGAGTTTCCTCTGCAGTTTTTCTGAGAGACGTCTTCACCTTCAGGACGAAATGAGACAGTGAAGATGTTGTTAGAGATCAATCCATCAGGAACGAAGAGATGCTGTTTAAAGCCTGCACGAGTGATTTAATGTTACACACTTACACACACACACACACACACACACACACACACACACACTCAGTGGTGTCCAGGCATAATTATCTGGAGCTTTTCAATGTGCCTTTACAGCGTCTTTGAGCCGCTGCAGCTCGGTGCGTCGAATGGAAATCAGGGTGAAAAGGAAGTGAAGAGCTCTAAATCTTCAGTATGGACACACACACACACACACACACACACACACACACACACACACACACACACACACAAAACAAAAACAGAAAGCTTGGCTGCGAACATACAATTAAGGATGATCACATCACCACAGTGCATCCTGGGAAGTCATACACACTTTGTGCAGCTGTCTGTCACTTCAGTTTGTGTTAATTAGTTAATTTTAAATGAGCTGTTTTAATTAACCCTTCGAAACTTGAGCCAATTGAGTTTTTCCAAAAACATGGTCAGAAATTATCCAAAAATCAGCAGGAAATTAGTAAAAAAGTACAAGAAAATTACCTGAAATTCAATTTAAAAAGAAAAAAACAAAACAAAAAAATCAAATAAATAAATGATTAAAAAATATGAGGAAATAACATGAAAAACGTGTTTAAAAATAATAATAATTCTGTAAAATAATTTCAATATGTCACTGTGATATTTAGCAATAAATATAGTCATATTTAGCTTTTTTTCTTTTTCCCCTAGCTTTTTAAAAATAATTTTCTAAATCTTCTTATTTTTTGCAATTTTTGGACAATTTCTTACCATCTTGCCTCACCTAGTCCTCTGAAACCTGGATCAGCATCAGGGTTTTGGGCTGCGTTCAGACACCTTTCAAAATTTCTAAAACCCTTTGAAAGCTGAGCAGTTTGATTTGGTGTGTCCCAAAAATAAATAAAGAGGTGACAAGAAAATAACTTGAAAAATGAAATTGAAAAAAAGGGAAAGGAAAAATATTTGATCAAGGGAAAACTTCAACAAGTTTATATTTATATTTACTATAATTTTATATATAGACATTTGTGACTGAAAATAAAAAATTAAATTTCAGGTATTTTTTGGTACATGTTTTGCTGCTCACTGCCCTCTCTCCACTGCTTTTATCTAACCCGTTTTCTCAGGTTACTAAGGGTTAACCCCGACCTGCTCTGGAGGATTTCCTCTTTGCTTCTTTTTTTAAAGGCTAACATTACTGTCAGTGTTTTCCAGATTACGGCCACATGAAGGGACCCCGCCTCCCGCCGCTCCGCCCCCCACATGATCAATTAGCGTGAGATTTGACTGGACAAATGAACACGGGGTTAAACTGACGACGGGTCCTAATTGAGCGAGTTAGTGGCGGGCTGCGAGGGCCGGCGGCGGGCGTGGCGTTGAGGGATGTGTGGCAGCGAGCGGTTGTTGCTAGGCATCCAGGATCTCCTCTGTGTCTCTGTCGTTTGGTCTGATGGACTCTGAAGGTCAGAGCGGCGCCCTGAAGACAAACGACCGCACGAGCGCCTCAATAATAACAGCTAATGTGACATTTTTCATACAGAAGTGACGCAGAGTGGGATTTGAAGGGAAACTGATCTTAACATCCTGTGTGGCTCTCTGTGTGCAGCCGTCGTCACACCGAAGTCGCCGAACGCCGCTTTGACAGTAAATTCAGCACGAGATGCAGACACCAAAAGCTGCCTTCCACGGCAGTATGATACGCCACGCGGCGTCAGTTTGTAACACCGCCGGGGATGACGTTGTACAAGGAGCTGAAGTCCATACAGCAGTGATACTCAACTCATGGCCCGTGGGCCAAATCTGGCCCCTGACAGGGCCCCTGGTGGCCCCCAACCATTTTCTTACAGTAAAAATAAAGTGACTGACACTGAGTAGTTTTTAAGGTGCCAGAAGGCATAAAACAGCATCAACATAGAGCCCCCACACCCCCCACAGAGGACTCAGCTGAGACACTAACGTCCCCGAATACTAGAAATATCTAGAATATAAAGAAAAAAAGCCAAACATTTAAAGAAAAAGAAAAAAAATAAAAAAAGTTTAAAAATTTAAAAATGGTAGTGAAAAAAAACATACAGCCTTAAAAGCTTCAAAATCGAGTTGGATTGTGGGAAAGGAGGCTG
>NW_024644793.1:0-231 GCF_008729295.1 Plectropomus leopardus
TGCAATAGTAATCCTGCTCAGTACGAGAGGAACCGCAGGTTCAGACAGTTGGTGTATGTGCTTGGCTGAGGAGCCAATGGTGCGAAGCTACCATCTGTGGGATTCTGACTGAACGCCTCTAAGTCAGAATCCCGCCTAGACGTAACGATACCATAGCGCCGCGGATCTTCGGTTGGCCCCGGATAACCGGCCTCGGTCGGTGAGCAGAGCCGTTCGTGACAGGGCTGGGGC
>NW_024644794.1:0-545 GCF_008729295.1 Plectropomus leopardus
ATAAGATATAAAAGGTAAAATCTTTCACTAAATGATTAAAAAATAATCATTTCAAATAAAATCACCATTTATAAAAATAGCAAAAGTGCAGACAAGAGGTGAAAATATAAAACAATTACTTAAAATTATATAAAACCAGTTTTAGAATAAGTATGTATATAAAAATGAAAAATAAAAATTTTGGAATTAAAATACTTTGTTTAGAAAGTAGGATATGTTTTAAAGTTTTAGGGCAAAGTTTGTAAAATGACATTTTTATTTCCAAAATATTTTTTTTTTTACATTTTTCTGTGTTTTTTGCAGTCATACATATAGTTGTGTCGTAATACAGAACATGGGAAAAATACATAAAATAAAAACAAAAATGCTCCTCATATGTTCAAAATTTTAATCTGCACAAAACGGAGTAAAATAATTACAGTAGATGCTGAATATGAGATGCATTCAAAAGACAATGAAAGGTGAATCATCTAAGCACTGTCCACAAACATTAGACATTCAATTGATGTAAAATTAAAATTTTATTCTTGTGATTTTTTGTCATT
>NW_024644795.1:0-516 GCF_008729295.1 Plectropomus leopardus
TTTAGCATGTTGAAATACTGGCAAAAAAATCACATACTATAGTATGGCGAAAAATTTCAAATTTCGACATACTCTAAAAATGACAGAAAACAGCATATTATAACCTGTAGAGTCGCGTCATTGCATACAAAGTGAAAAAAAAGCCAAAAAAGTCATAATTTAGCCTGTTGAAAAAACGCCCAAAAAATCACATACTATAGTAAGGTGAAAAATGTGAAATTTTGAAATGCCCCCACAATGGTGGAAAACAACATATTATAGCCTGTAGAGATGCGTCATCGTATACAAAGTCGAAAAAATGGCCAAAGACATCATAATTTAGCATGTTGAAAAACTGGCGAAAAAATCGCATACTATAGTAAGGCAAAAAATTTCAAATTTTGAAATGCCCCAAAAATGGTTGAAAACAACATATTATAGCCTGTAGAGACGCGTCATAGTATACAAAGTCGAAAAAATGGCCAAAGACATCATAATTTAGCATGTTGAAAAACTGGCGAAAAAATCGCATACTAT
>NW_024644796.1:0-280 GCF_008729295.1 Plectropomus leopardus
GCTGTTGTCGCCAGTCGTACACCCACAGCTTCCTGGTCTGTTGGGTTGTGGGCGCCCCCAGCCGTGCAATCCCAGCCACTGCACCAGTTCGCTCTCGCTGGGGCATCTGGCACCGGGTTGTCAGTGCCCCTCACCGTGCATCCGCACGACCCGCAGCAGCCGGCCTTGGTTGAGACTCCCGCCTACGCCTCCCAACCCGTGTGGGCCGGGGTTGTTGGCACTGGGCTGCCACAGAATTTTCCCTCTCATCCTGTGCACCATGTCGTTTCGTCCACGGTTC
>NW_024644797.1:0-267 GCF_008729295.1 Plectropomus leopardus
CAGGCTATACTATAAACAGCCTGAACATGCTGTTCAATGATTTTTTTCAGTATTTGGAGAGATCACTTTTTTAACCTTTTTTCCCTGAGATATAGTTTGGCGTTTTTCTCCATACTAAACTTTGGCCTAAAACGCTCAAAATATTGACTTTTTAGACCATTTTTTCAACAGGCCATACTATAAACAGCCTCTACATACTGTTCTATTACTTTTTTCAGTATTTGGAGAGATCACTTTTTTGAGAATTTTTCCCTGAGCTATAGTATG
>NW_024644798.1:0-224 GCF_008729295.1 Plectropomus leopardus
TCAGATGCTCAGAATTCACTGCTTCGACCCTTCGATACGATCCACGTTGGCACGCCTGCCTCTCGGACCTTTTTTTTTCTCTAACGACACCATAGTTATTTTTAAAAAGAACCAAAACCAACTAATCTAGCCAACCCACTCCCGTCTTCTACTTCTACTACATTCAATCAGTTCTAAATGCCTTCCTTATTCTCTCCAATTATTTACATTTCCGGACATCACAA
>NW_024644799.1:0-278 GCF_008729295.1 Plectropomus leopardus
TTTTCTGTCATTTATAGAGTATGTCAAAATTTGAAATTTTTCGCCATGCTATAGTATGTGATTTTTTTGCCAGTATTTCAACATGCTAAATTATGATGTCTTTGGCCATTTTTTCAACTTTGTATACTATGACGCGTCTCTACAGGCTATAATATGTTGTTTTCAACCATTTTTGGGGCATTTCAAAATTTGACATTTTTTGCCTTACTATAGTATGCGATTTTTTCGCCAGTTTTTCAACATGCTAAATTATGACATCTTTGGCCGTTTTTTCGAAC
>NW_024644800.1:0-335 GCF_008729295.1 Plectropomus leopardus
CCGCATCGTAGCTCTTTCAGAAGCCTCAGTATCCAGCCTGGGAATTCGGGTGTTTTTAAGGGAGCTTGTTCAATAGATCCATAATGATAGATCCGATATTGGGTGTCTTCCGTATATATTTTATCCATATTTCGATGATAAAAGTACATTAGCATCGATGCTAAACGCCATATTGATTTCCCATAGTTCCTTTAGAGCGAGGTCAGAGGTTTGTTTCGGTCTTGTCCACCAATCGGAAGACGGCCCTGCGCTTTGTATCCGCTTACGTAGCCATACGTCATCTGGAGCAAACTGCACTGTGATTGGCCTAATCCTACCGTATCTATCGCTCTGTG
>NW_024644801.1:0-323 GCF_008729295.1 Plectropomus leopardus
GACATGGCAGCTGCCCACAGAGCAGCAGTAGTTGCAGTAATAGTAAGACTGGACCCTGACTTGCTGTGGGGGGAGGGGGGCTTTCAAGTGGGTAGACTCATTCTGTGTGAGATACAGGTCACTGAAGGCAAGGAAGCCTGACAAAGTGATCACAATTATGGGGAGGTGTGTGGAACAATATCCCCCTGGCTGAGTCTCACCTCCTACACAAAGGCTACTACTGTATGAGAGGGCCAGAACAAAGTGCTGGTCTGTGGGGGTCAAGTTGGTAGGCTGATTTGTCCCAAGCTATGGAGGGTTTATTTATTTATTTACCCCTCCAT
>NW_024644802.1:0-714 GCF_008729295.1 Plectropomus leopardus
AATGCAGGGTCACCCCTGCCACTCAGACGCCATAC
The DNA here is from genome assembly GCF_008729295.1 of Plectropomus leopardus. Taxonomy (NCBI): domain Eukaryota; kingdom Metazoa; phylum Chordata; class Actinopteri; order Perciformes; family Serranidae; genus Plectropomus; species Plectropomus leopardus. The sequence continues at coordinate 36 of NW_024644802.1, forward strand.
TTATAACATTGTAACATCTGTAACCTTTGTATTGTTTCCTAGGGGAATATAAATATGGGTCATAATGTGGAATATATTCATTGGCACTTGCATTGGAAGCATGCACTTTAGATTTTTTTGAAAACTTTTTGAAAATTTAGATATTCTGAAAAAAAAAAAATAAAATAAATAAAAATCATATTCTTTGTGGCTTAACACTATACAGTTATAGTTATACAAGGAAACCTACTGTGAGGAAAAAAAACAAACAAACAATGCATTACTAGGGCCACAAGCACCAGTGTCATCATTTTACCTCACATCCTAAACATAATCAAAAGGATCAGTTAATCGGAGTTTGTATTGAATAAGCAGTTTAGAAAAAAAAGACACCTCAATGTGCTTTGAATCAAAGCAACAAAGTAAAACACTAAAGTCTGACGAGGCAGCTGTGATCTATTCTGCCCTCCCTTCCCATCAACATTACTTGTAGCTCAGCAGAATCTGCAGGGCCACAAACACCAGTATCTTACAGGAGTCACTAATCATCTTGCCCCACACGTACATCACACAGACACTTGACCGTACCTTCAGGCTGGGTGATTCCCATCAACATGATCTTGTAGCTCAGCAGTCATGCGTTGGACACTGGCTGAGTGCGATGGCCAGCTCCAGGTCCTCCTGCTCCTGCTGTCTGAGC
>NW_024644803.1:0-3236 GCF_008729295.1 Plectropomus leopardus
ATTATAATATCTTAATATATTATTTTATGAATTCTTTTTGTGGCAACAATAATAAAAAATCCATAATCAAAGTGCTGCCCTATTTTGACTGCTTTTATTTTATTTTATTAATAATTCTCTCTGCTGGCATCAAAGCGACTTCCCCCCAGGGATGAAAAAAGTATTTCCAACTCTGATGATACCAGTATAATTTTTTAAAAAATCAACTTGGACTTGTTGACATTATGGCCTCAAACAGCAACAACAAGCACAGTGAAAAACCAAATTACTACTTCAAAAGGTTCATTTTAGGTACATTTTAAGGTATATAGCAACTGTTTAGATGTGTAATTTGTGGCTGATTTTATTTTGTTGTACTTTTTAGATTTTATACAGAATCTGAGCTGCTGCTGTTGTTTACAAACAAAAGAAATGAGCGATCCTTTTTGGTTCATTTTTACTGAATATCTGTAGGCAAAGTGTTGACATTTATGTTGACATATAAAACTTAAACACTAATTTTGAGGCAGTTGTTGTTTTTGAAATTAATAGTAAAATATTTTTCAGTGTTTAGTCATATCGTCAAGGATATTGTTATCCCCAAAATACCCTGACAATATCGTGATATTGTTTTAGAGCATTATTGCTCTACTGTATTCAATAGCATACAGCTTCACACACTTTATATTTAAAGATATGTAAAGAAAAAAAGTAATCAATTCCTCTGTGATCATTCAATGCATCATATGAAACCACCAGGGGGCAATATTGTCCTAACTATGACGTGCTGCTGTTCTGCAAACTGACCCGTCAGAGTTTGCACTGACGCACGTGAAGATATAAAGTTTTACTGCAGTTTTACTGAATCACAAACGTCTGGCAGAATTCAGATGGACAGTTATGATCAGACTGAACATAACAAATACAAATACTTGAGCAGTCCCAGCCATCGTGTTCCACATACGATCATTTCACCTGATCTTCACTGCGTCGTGTTCAGGTGTGACAACTGCCTCAGTTACGTTTCTATGGTGAGCTATAATTATTTCTGTGTTTTGCATCAGTTGAGCTGTTGTACAGTCTGACAGCTGCAGTGCCTGGGGCTCACTGGGGCTCACTGGGGCTCACTGGGGTTAAATGTGAAGTCAGTCAAAGACCCGAAATAGTTTAGTGGAGGTTCAGAGCAGAAAGATGAAACAGGCTGACTGACATGAACGCCCACAAATACCACAAATACCTGGCGACCTTGGATATCATATGGATATCAGGTCTACAGGTGTGTTTAATCTGGTGTTTCCCTCACAGTGAGGAGGAGTAGAGAGGAGGAGGAGGAGAAAGAAGAGGAGGAGGAGGAGGAGGAGGAGGAGGATGTGGGTTGTCCAGGTAACCAGAGGTCATTGAGGATTCTGAATTCATCACGTGTCTGCTCAGTCTGCTCGGTGTTACAGTGAAGTGGATCTGGGTCGTAGATGTGTTACAGTGAAGTGGATCTGGGTCGTAGATGTGTTACAGTGAAGTGGATCTGGGTCGTAGATGTGTTACAGTGAAGTGGATGTGGGTCGTAGATGTATTACAGTGAAGTGGATCTGGGTCGTAGATGTGTTACAGTGAAGTGGATCTGGGTCGTAGATGTGTTACAGTGAAGTGGGTCTGGGTCGTAGATGTGTTACAGTGAAGTGGATGTGGGTCGTAGATGTGTTACAGTGAAGTGGGTCTGGGTCGTAGATGTGTTACAGTGAAGTGGATGTGGGTCGTAGATGTGTTACAGTGAAGTGGGTCTGGTTCTTAATCAGCGTTAGTCTTGAACCAGAGCAGTCTGAACATGTTTGCAGCAGCGCAGCCCCGTGTGAAATGTTCTTTTCTTCTCTCCGGCGCCTCGGTGTGACTCTGCTTTCAGGGGTTATTTTTGTTTCATATCGCAGGTCCGTCCTTATCTCATCCTCGCAGAGATGAACAAATATTTGGCGGCGTAATGGGACGTCTAACCAAACAGACCGTCTCCAGGGCTGCCGTAATCGACCACAGCTGGTAAACAGAGCTGCTCCCTCGTGTGTCCGTGGATCATGTTAGACAGGAGGGCTTTAACCCTTTGTTGCTCTGTTGTCAGACACCTTTCACAAGAATTTAAACTCATAGAGCCTGAGGAAATTGGTTTGATTTCTTTTGAAAACACGGGAAAAACGGCAGTGTGTAACTTGGCAAGAAATGTCCAGGAAAAAAAAGTTAAAAGTGACAAGAAAATTACTTGAAAACTAGCTGTGGGGAGATAATGAAATATTTAAAATTACATTAAAGAAAAACATTATTTTATTTTTCTGCATTTCCTTAGGGTAATCTCTGTGTTTGCTAAGCTCATTTTCAGGTAATTTTCTTCTAACTGTTTACATAATTAATAATTTTATTTAATTTTTGTCACTTCCTTAAGGTAAGTTTTGTTATTCCTTTTTTTTTTTAAAAAAAAAACAACCTTTTTTTGGCTTATTTTCAGCTAACTTTCTTGTAACTTTTAAAGTAAAGTAGTATATACTAGTACATATTTTAGCTTATTATCAGGTAACTTTGTTGTAACTATTTACTAATAAAGCATTTTATTTTTCAGAATTCATTTAGGTCATTTTTGTGTGTTTTGGTTCTGTTATCTATTTAGTTTTGCTTGTTTTCAGGTAATTTCTTGTACCTCTTTACTGCTTTCTTACTTTTTTGGGCCATTTCTTGTTAAGTTGCTGATTGCCTTCTTCCCATGGTTTTTGAAAGAAATTCAGTCAATTTGCTCGGGTTTCCAAGGGTTAAACCAGGCCTCTGACGTCACCCTGATCTTTAAACATGCGTCACCTGCCTTTATAGTAGCAGCCGACACAAAGCAGTGGCACACACACACACACACACACACACACACACACACACACACACACACACACACACAGCACAGTTTATGCAAAGTGTGCAAAAGGTGTGTGAGTGTGTTAGGGTTAGTCTGTGTGTGCTCAAAGATCAGACACATATTTCCATGACAGAGAAAGCAGAGATGTAAACAATACGTGTGTGCAGTGTGAACACACACACACACACACACAAACATGTTCTGAGCTGTGTGTGTGTTATCAGGTCAGTTTCCATGACACACAGATGGAGGCTCACAGCTGGCAGATCAGCAACAACTGAAGCAAAATGAAGTAAAACTGTAGGAGCCCGAACATTTCACAGAGTTCATCATCAACACCAAAAACTGTCTCTAACCTCGTCCTCCTCCACGCCCT
>NW_024644804.1:0-424 GCF_008729295.1 Plectropomus leopardus
ATATATAATAAATAACAATATACATATATACAATTGTAACAGATACAAAAGGAAGGACACACATACTCAACAAAAGAATAAAAAATAATACAGAGAAAGACAAAAACACGCACCAGGAAAATAAAAATAAATAAATAAAGGAAAAGCTAAATGTTAATTATTGTAACTACAAGAGATTGTTGTGCTATGTGCATAGATTATAGTATTATAGATAATAGATTTGTATGGAGTTGCAGTGCACCCGGCCATATAAGGTTCATGTCTGACCCTGGACGTCATTATTAACAGGTGCAGTGATTTCATCAGTTAGCATGAATATGAATTCATAATTTTAATTTAATTGTGGAATTTGGGGAATACTTTCTTTGTTTCAAGACCATCGCCCACTATTCTACTACACCCAATCAACTGCGAGTAAAATACA
>NW_024644805.1:0-410 GCF_008729295.1 Plectropomus leopardus
CAGAAAGAGAGGGCACGTCATCAGATGGCGTCAGAAAAAGTTTGCGCAGCCAGGCTCAGGACTCCGAGCGAGACATTACGACCACCTCTAATCCCTCTCTTTTATTTTACACGTAAAGTGGATATGGACAGTGCTACTTTTGTGCTCTATCGAGCAGGCAAGCGCCTCACTATTCAGGAGGAAGACATGTCTGTGGACAAGATATGCAGAATTCCAACAACTTCCGGGTCACGGAACCAAAATGAACAGGAAATCGAGAATAAGTTTTCCACGGGTGTATTTAAATTTTGATTTCCATTTACAAACACACCTAATTAAATTGGATAACGGATAATGGATAGTGTATTACGGCCCGTTTTCCGCTTTTCATTTTGTATTATCACAGAAAAAAACGGGAAATGGTTTATTTT
>NW_024644806.1:0-381 GCF_008729295.1 Plectropomus leopardus
TGTGGTCAGAGCAGGTAATGCAGGGTCACCCCTGCCACCCCTGCCACTCAGACGCCATACTTGTAACATTGTAACATCTGTAACCTTTGTATAGTTTCCTTAGGGAATATAAATATGGGTCATAATTTGGAATATATTTATTGGCACTTGCATTGGAAGCATGCGCTTCAGATTTTTTTGAAAACTTTTTGAAAATTTAGATATTCACCTCATTTCAACTATCCTGAAATGAGACTGAGTTTCCCTCCTCAGAGTCTGTGCAGGATTCTGCAGAGTTCTACAAGAACGTCCTGAGCTGCACAAGAGGCTGCAGATAGAACCTCATCACATATAAATAAAGCTCCCAGCAGCCTCCACTGATTCTCTCTGACTGATAGACAA
>NW_024644808.1:0-222 GCF_008729295.1 Plectropomus leopardus
TAATCTTTGAGACAAGCATATGCTACTGGCAGGATCAACCAGGTAGCCCTCTGGCGAGGCGAGCGGGGTGGGGCGGGGAGCCTCTCCGCACCGCACGCGCACGCGCGGGGGTGGGTGATCTGGGGCCGCCCCGTCTCTGACTGGCAGAGGAGCCGGGGCGGCCGAGTCTTGGCCTTTTCGGTTTCGTTACGCACCGGCTGGATGCGGTCAGTTTCCAAGAGA
>NW_024644810.1:0-328 GCF_008729295.1 Plectropomus leopardus
AGAACTATAGTCATTCTACAATAACACAAACAGTTGACAAGTAGTAACTGATCAGTTTTGTTATCAGCTGTTTTCTAAGGAAACAAGAAAAAAGGGGAGTACTACCAGCAAATATATAAAAGTAACCAGGTCATGAAAATACAAAATCTGAGTTTTTAATTGTTTTCTTTCAGTATACTTATATATTCAATATCAATTTTTTCCCCAACATGCTGCCAAAAAATATTGCCCTGCATTCAACACAATGGCCTGCACACACACACACACACACACACACACACACACACACACACACACACACACACACACTCACATACACACATACACA
>NW_024644811.1:0-224 GCF_008729295.1 Plectropomus leopardus
ATGCTACTGGCAGGATCAACCAGGTAGCCCTCTGGCGAGGCGAGCGGGGTGGGGCGGGGAGCCTCTCCGCAGTGCACGCGCACGCGCGGGGGTGGGTGATCTGGGGCCGCCCCGTCTCTGACTGGCAGAGGAGCCGGGGCGGCCGAGTCTTTGCCGTTTCGGTTTCGTTACGCACCTGCTGGATGCGGTCAGTTTCCAAGAGAGAATTCGTGCTTCCCGGATCT
>NW_024644812.1:0-210 GCF_008729295.1 Plectropomus leopardus
CTACTGGCAGGATCAACCAGGTAGCCCTCTGGCGAGGCGAGCGGGGGTGGGGCGGGGAGCCTCTCCGCAGCGCACGCGCACGCGCGGGGGTGGGTGATCGGGGGCCGCCCCGCCTCTGACTGGCAGAGGAGCCGGGGCGGCCGAGTCTTGGCCGTTTCGGTTTCGTTACGCACCGGCTGGATGCGGTCAGTTTCCAAGAGAGAATTCGTG
>NW_024644813.1:0-225 GCF_008729295.1 Plectropomus leopardus
CTTTGTGTTCACAATAGTTTTTCAGTGATGGATGAAACACCTGTGTTTGTTAGTGTATTTTAGCATTATCTAATCTAGGCCCCATTCAAAGATGTTTGTTTTTTAATGACTACAGTCTGTAACACATACTACACACACTGGCATGCAGCATTGTCACAGTGCACAGAGAGTGTGCGTAAAGTGAAAGGCACATAATAAATGTTACGATAAGTTCACAATGACACT
>NW_024644814.1:0-4917 GCF_008729295.1 Plectropomus leopardus
TATATATATATATATATTTCATGCAAAGTTGAGTTATTCATTACCTTCTTTCCATGTTTTTGAGAGAAATCCAGCTGATTTGCTCAGTTATCAAATGGTTAACTGGTTCTGTGTTAATTAACTGGATTATTTCTTCAACAGGATGCATTTATTTGGTTGATTTGTTTCATATGAAATGTAAAAAGAGACACAAAATATTGCCCTGTTGTGAGGTTTGAAATTTAATCTTTTTTTAAATATATTGAACTTTTTTAACTATTCTATGCTTATCACCTGATGGGTAGCCACAGAGCCACACTCTGAGAAAAAAATGGATCAATAGACCAGCTGCATACAAAGAAGCATTGAGTTATGTTTCCTGCATGAGCAGCCACAGCTTCTGTGGTCAATGTAGCAGCCTCAGTTGATTATATGGACGCACTCTGCTGCAGGCGTGCTGCGATAGACGTGTCACGCCAAGTCCGTGCCCCATGTACTTTGGCTGTAAGATGATGCTACTACCCCTATCTCCTGTAAACTACTTTGAAGCCAGGATGCCTCAAGCTATACAGAAATACTTTACCTTAGTGAGCTCCTGGGCGTTTGCAAGGTTATCAACAGCAATGGCCAAGAATACGTTGAGGAGGGTGTCTGGTTATTTGTGGTCTCAGGAAAAGATCAAATGATTGATGAACACTGGATCAATGTTTACATTTGCAGCTGTTGTTCAAATCAGTTACACATTCTGTCTCAGTGCTAAAGGGCTGTCTGACAGACATAGAGCTGGAGTGATGAGGATCAGTCGAGCAGGATACAGTTTCCAAAGAGAGTGAGAACGATGAAATAAATGGACGAGAACATTCCCCCATGGACGCCTCCCTGTGATTCGATGCCATGGTACATGACTGCGTTCCAGTCCTCCCCAGTAAGGATCTGCAGGGGGGACACAGGCCCAGGTTTGTCAGTCCAGTTCAGTGGTACAAACAGAGCAGGGAAAAAGCATGATGGAGTTGACCTTTACCTGGAAGACAGTGAGAATCGCTGCGGGAAATGTGTCAAAGTTGGTTGTTGGAGTTTCGTCTTCAAAATTAAACCTTCAGGGAGAAAACAAACAATCTGCGAATGTAATCAAGCTTCACTGCCAAAACACAGTCATAGTCTCTCCTCCAGCTCCCCTCCAGAGCAGCTTATTGCCCTCACCATTAGGCTGCCAAACATTATTCTAGCACATATATGCCTATTACATCTGAGTCGTCTCAGTGCTCACTTTGTGTGACCTTATGGCTGATCTCTGAGTGTTTATTCTTCTCAAATGGACAAGTTGTGCTAACGCTGACATTTTGTATCTCTGTCTGTCTACTGGGACTTCATTACATCTCACCCCACAGTGAGGGATACAGATAGAGGAGGTTGGACTGGCGGCAGAATTTGTCTTTGTGCCTTCTCAAAATCCATCACAGTGTTTCTTTAGTCTGGATCTTATAAAAAGACAAGCACAGAAAGTAGACAGACAAGACTATGAGGCGCTTATGTAAAGTTGTGCACCCTGAAAGTACCAGTAACATTTTTCCACATTAAGCTCTAAAACATAACTAAAAAGAGGGTGTGGATTTTTCAGTAATTTCTAAATCACATTAAGTGCAATATTTGAGAACTTGAATAGAATTTGTAACATTAATGCATTTTGAATTTGCCTTTATGTCCACAGGTTTTTAACAAACAATTAAATATTCTTATAACTGGGAGGTGTGGAGTGTCAGTGTTCCAGGGAAACAGTAAACATGTTGTTTGGACACTCTGAGCCTTAGTAATGCCAAAAAGTGTAAAACCAATCTAAAATGTACATCTGCAAGGAGGTGTTTGATGTTAAAGCCCGTTTTCGGCCAACAGAGCACTCTCAGTTACCGAAAATCAAACCTGTACACAGAAACAAGTGGGCTCTGGGCTTCACAAAGCCAGCCCCCCCCCTTCAGAGGGCATTTCAACGTATAACTACTTAAAGACTCAGAATTTGAGACTGAGAAAGAGAGGGCATCCTTCAGTAAAAGTAATTTGGGAGAAAGTAATGTCATACTAATCTCACAAGAAAAAATGTGTATTTATATCCTTAGAGACTGTACACCAAATTCAGTAGCCACTGAGTGAAAATCCCCAAAAAGTCTCTTCATATTATTGTTTATCATTTAATGCAAATTGGGAAAGAAACCATCAGCTTGGCCTTATTTGTTTAAAGCCCATAGCAATTTCAGCCCCAGTGAAAGACAATGCACATTAATATTATTATTATTATTATTATTAGTAGTAGTAGTAGTAATAACCAGCAGACATCCAATAAGGTTCTGGCCCTTTGGGTCTTGAACCCTACTTATACTACTTAAATTAAGAGCTATGAGGGGTTTCACATCCAAAGACGTGGCAGGATCAAGGACAAAAGTAATTTCATTTTTTTAACTTTGTTTTAAAAAATGATGAATAAATTACCTTCTACCCTCCTTGTTATAGGAAACTGAGATGTTGAGGTGGCAGTGGGATTGTATGAGTGGAGCTGCCTAGAGCTGAGTCATCTCAAGGAATGTGTATATAATATTGATATTATTAAAGAATTTATGAATTCAGTGTTTTTGGTCATACAGCAATCTTTTGAAGGCTGCGATTTTGCTTAAGAAAAGGTCCAAGTTCCCTATAGGGGGACATGGTCTGACTTTCATTGCTGAATTAACAATACATATGAGCTTATTTATTTATGGATTTGTGGGCTGTTTTTACTGAAGTCAATTGGACTGATTCCATTTGATTGAGTTTCGATTTTGAGAATTTAAAGTTTAAAGTTTAGCTTGTGTAAAATTCACTGGAACTAACAATCAGCAGCAGTAGAAAAAAATGACTCACTGGCCACCAAACAGCTGCATGCCCAGCAGAGCAAAGACCACGATGAAGAGGAAGAGGAGGAACAACAGGCTGATGATAGACTTCATGGAATTGAGGAGAGATACAACCAGGTTTCTCAGAGAGTTCCAGTACCTATGCACACAAACATATAAATGTACCAATACATGAATATAAAGATACAACCAGTATTCCCAACACACAGACAGACAATTGTGATGACTCACTTGGTGACTTTGAAGATTCTGAGCAGCCTCAGAGCCCGCAGGACACTGATCCCAAATGAGGCCCCAGGTTTGATGGCAGCCCAAATCACCTCAAAAATACTGCCGATGATTACCTGTGAACACAGTTTTCATTTCCTAAAACATCTAAAAAGTGCTATTCTGCCACATGTTCTGTTCCCAAGTTATCACATTTTGCCACTTTGCAGTGGACTTCGATGTCTACATATTGCACTGAACAGGACGACTCACCCCAAAATCAAAACAATTGAATGAGGAATGGAAGTAGTTCTGGGGACCAAGGCCATACATTTTCATGGACATCTCTGCCAGAAAGAGGCCCAGGAACACAAACTCGGCTAGGTCTGTGCAGAGACAGTAAGAAGACACACAGATGCATTCCCCATGTGAAAAAGGGCAAATTCAATAGAGCAGCTACTGCTGCCTGTTCAGCTGTGCCCACAGCAAATACGACACAAAAAGACTCCATTGTTCAGTAATGTACCCTCCCATGATAAAGTGTGTGAGATGTCTGTTTGCTCACATGTGTTTGTGAAATGTACAATGGCATTTGTGTGATGTCTGTTTGCACATCTGTCTCTTCTCCCTGGCCCTATCACTAACAGCAGAGCACCACTTTTTTTCTCTTTGTTTTTTTAACCTACCTGAGCAGAGTTAAGATTAACCAGAATTTGAGTAGCACTCACGTTCAAGATTTTCCAAATGACCCACAGTATCTGAGACACCAACTTTAAAGCAAGACTATCACTGCTTTTCAACCAAAATCAGCATGTATATGCAGTTTTTTTTAACAGATAAACCTGTTAAAACTAGGCGATAAACTGCTTTTCTATTGCTTGTAGAGCAGAGCTGTGTACACAGCTTTGGAGCAGAAAGCTTTGTTGTGTTACATTTAGTGTCATAGCCAGGCCACCAAATAGGGTAGTAGGTAAAAAGTAGAAACTAGTGTGAGAAAGCCTATGAAAACTTAACAGTAGTTAATTCTCTTGCTGTATCACTTACTTATTCAGTCTCTCTTTTGAACTTGGTGCGGACTAATTGGGATTGATATTTGATCACTTCCCGTGTGGAGATGAATAATAATAATAATAACAATAATAATAACAATAATAATAATAATAATACATTTTATTTATAGAGCGCTTTTCACAATGTTCAAAGGGGCTAACAGCAGCCACTGTGGTCACAAGAGACAATTTCGAGATAATGATGAATTTTAAAATTAAGTTGAAAAGTGGCACCAGAATGTGTCAGCAAACTCAGTAACACCAGTTACACTCTTAATTAGCTAACATAAGCCAGAAGCTGTTGGTCATACAGGTTTAAGTGTAACGGCAAACCCCTATATAATTGGATTGAGAAAGAGTGTGTATTATTCATTAAAATCCAACTTTTTTTTACTATTCTTTATGAAGTAATATTCTGTCAGTGGTTAAAGCCTCTTGGGTGAAACTGAATACTTTGGGAATATTCTAAGGTACAAATACAGCCAATTATAATAACCGTGATAAGATCATTTCAATTAGTTCTGTCCGCATCATTACCAGAACTCCTTCCATAGAACACATCACCACTGTCCTGCAGCCCCTCTTCTCTGGAGCTCTCTCCCACAAACCATCCGTGACAGTGACTCTCTCCTAATGTTCAAATCCCACCTCAAAATTCACCTTTTTATGTCTTTAATTCACCTCTTTCATGTTTTTTTGTTTTTTAGCTTTTTACTGAATACTTTTTACTAATTATAATATTTTCTGTAAGGTGACCTTGAGTGTCCTGAAAGGTGCCAATAAATAACATTTTATAATAA
>NW_024644815.1:0-484 GCF_008729295.1 Plectropomus leopardus
ACAACTGCAATACACACTTCAGATGATGCACCAGTGTCATGACCTGGCTCAAGCAGTCACAACAACAAGCAGTCTGCAAGTTGCTCCTTTGTTGCAGTCCACATGATCTGCTGGATGAGCTTCGAGTGGATGAGCTCCTTGATTCTGCTGATTTCCAGGCGCCGTCTCTTCTCTGTGACTGATTTTGTGGATTTGACAGCATCCAAAAGAGAGTGGTATGACAGCCATTATCATTTTCAGGGACTCTGAGGCACAGCTAGCTGAGTCTTTCTGGAGCTCCTCAGTGATTATTTCCTCAAAGCCTCTTGCAACTAATCAAACTTTGGATACAACACCATCAGATGTTTCCATGAATGTGCACGCCCATCTTGTAGAGACACATTTGTGGCCTTCATCCATCACCTCTTCAAACACGTCACTCTTTTTCCAGTTGTTCAATTCAGCATGTTTGGCAGAGGAGAAAATGTCATCATTTACAACAAGT
>NW_024644816.1:0-222 GCF_008729295.1 Plectropomus leopardus
GTTGTTTTTTTTATCTGTTCTGTGTCCACTGGGAAAGCGGCAGCAGCACCCTCTGCCGGTGAAAAGCCAGAACTAAAAAGCTTACAGCACCAGGAATTCCCAGGCGGTCTCCCATCCAAGTACTGACCTGGCCCGACCCTGCTTAGCTTCCGAGATCGGACGAGATCGGGCGTGATCAGGGTGGTATGGCCGTAAGCGACAGAACGAGTGACACACAAGCTA
>NW_024644817.1:0-205 GCF_008729295.1 Plectropomus leopardus
CAACAGAGTCGGAAGAACAACTTCCCAACTCCGAAACTACGACCTTCTGACGTCACATGAACGCAGCAAAAGATTCGTCCGAAGAGAGACAGAGAGCGGTGGTCAGTCTGCACACACATACACACACGCAGGGCAAACTCACAACCAAGGACCATTAGTTCCCACACACACACACACACACACACACACACACACACACAGTCTC
>NW_024644818.1:0-372 GCF_008729295.1 Plectropomus leopardus
GAAAAAAGTCATAGAACAGCATATTCGGGGTGTTTATAGTGTAATCTCTTTTAAAAAATCATCTAAAAACTCAATATTTTGAGCATTTTAAGCCAAAGCTTCGTATGGAGAAAAACGCCATACTATAGCTCAGGGGAAAATGGTCAAAAAATTGATCTCCCCAAATACTAATGAAAGTCATTGAACAGCATGTTCAGGCTGTTTATAGTATAATCTGTTGAAAAAAATCAACTATAAAGTCAATATTTTGAGCGTTTTAGGCCAAAGTTGAGTATGGAGAAAAATGCCATACTATAGCTCAGGGAAAAAAGGTCAAAAAGTCATGTCTCCAAATTCTGAAAAAAGTCATAGAACAGCATGTTTTGGCTGTTT
>NW_024644819.1:0-345 GCF_008729295.1 Plectropomus leopardus
AGGCCAAAGTTTAGTATGGAGAAAAACACCATACTATAGCTCAGGGAGAAAAAAGTGATCTTTCCAAATAATGAAAAAAGTCAAAGAACTGCATGTTGAGACTGTTTAAAGCATAGCCTGTTGAAAAAACGGTCTAAAAAGTCATGAGTTTGAGCGTTTCAGGCCAAAGTTTAGGACGGAGAAAAACGCCATACTATAGCTCAGGAAAAATTGGTCAAAAAGTAATTTCTCCAAATACTGAAAAAAGTCATAGAACAGCATGTTTGGGCTGTTTATAGTGTAATCTGTTGAAAAAATGGTCTAAAAACTCAATATTTTGAGGGTCCTTTAAGTCCTTTGAAACGC
>NW_024644820.1:0-247 GCF_008729295.1 Plectropomus leopardus
GTCTGTTGAAAAAATCAACTAAAAACTCAACATTTTGAGCATTTTAACCCAAAGTTTTGTATGGAGAAAAACGTCATACTATAGCTCAGGAAAAAAAGGTCAAAAAGTAATGTCTCTAAATACTGAAAAAAGTCATAGAACAGCATGTTCGGGCTGTTTATAGTGTAATCTGTTGAAAAAATGGTCTTAAAGGTCAATATTTTGAGCGTTTGAGGCCAAAGTTTAGTATGGACAAAAACGCCATACT
>NW_024644821.1:0-365 GCF_008729295.1 Plectropomus leopardus
AAAAGTGATCTTTTGAAACGCTGAAAAAAGTCATAGAACAGCATGTTCGGGCTGTTTATAGTTTAATCTTTTGAAAAAATGGTCTAAAAAGTCAATATTTTGAGCGTTTTAGGCCAAAGTTTAGTATGGAGAAAAACACCATACTATAGCTCAGGGAAAAATGCTCAAAAAAGTGATCTCTCCAAATACTGAAAAAAGTCTTTGAACAACATGTCCAGGCTGTTTATAGTACAGCCTGTTGAAAAAACGGTCTAAAAAGTCAATATTTTGAGTGTTTTAGGCAAAAGTTTAGTACGGAGAAAAACGCCATACTATAGCTCAGGGAAAAATGCTCAAAAAAGTGATCTCTCCAAATACTGAAAAAA
>NW_024644822.1:0-397 GCF_008729295.1 Plectropomus leopardus
CATACTATAGCTCAGGGAAAAAAGGTCAAAAAAAGTGATCTTTCGAATCGCTGAAAAAAGTCACAGAACAGCATGTTTGGGCATTTTATAGAGTAATTTGTTGAAAAAAAGGTCTAAAAAGCCAATATTTTGAGTGTCTGAGGCCAAAGTTTAGTATGGACAAAAACGCCATATTATAGGTCAGGGAAAAAAGGTCAAAAAAGTGATCCCCCCAAATACTGAAACAAGTCATTGAACACCATGTTCAGGCTGTTTACAGCAGAGCCTGTTGAAAAAACAGTCGAAAAAGACAATATTTTGAGCGTTTGAGGACAAAGTTTAGTATGGAGAAAAACGCCATACTATAGCTCAGGGAAAAAAGTACAAAAAAAGTGATCTTTCGAAACGCTGAAAAAAG
>NW_024644823.1:0-361 GCF_008729295.1 Plectropomus leopardus
CTGTTGAAAAAATGGTCTAAAAAGTCAATATTTTGAGCGTTTTAGGTCAAAGTTTAGTATGGACAAAAACGCCATACTATCGCTCAGGAAAAAATGGTCAAAAAGTAATGTCTCCAATACTGAAAAAAGTCATAGAACAGCATATTCAGGCTGTTTAAAGTATAGCCTGTTGAAAAACTGGTCTAAAAAGTAAATATTTTGAATGTTTTAGGCCAAAGTTTAGTATGGACAAAAACGCCATACTAATAGCTCAGGGAAAAATGTTCAAAAAAGTGATCTCTCCAAATACTAAAAAAAGTCAATGAACAGCATGTTCAGGCTGTTTATAGTATAGCCTGTTGAAAAAATGGTCTAAAAAGTC
>NW_024644824.1:0-262 GCF_008729295.1 Plectropomus leopardus
CGGTAACAAACATATGCGTGCACACTCACACTGACACTCACACACACAATAGTTTACCAAAGGCATGGCAAATGACTCTTAGAGGGAGGCCTCTCATACACACTCATACAAACAGCAGATGAAGGGCCGTGAAATAATCTGTGGCACCACAAGAAATAGGGAAGCAAGCTGCCTGTTCAGTAGCCACTGTGACACTGTTTCCTCACACAAACACACACACACACACACACACACACACACACACACAGTACTCCAACAGCAT
>NW_024644825.1:0-4398 GCF_008729295.1 Plectropomus leopardus
ATTACATCGCTGCTTAGTTTTACTTTTGGATCTTGGTTTTTACAGCTTCTATTTTCACATTACAGTGGAAATCACTTGGTGATCATCATCTGTCAGGTCAACATCTGTTGAAAGTTATCACTATATGTGGATGATAATTGGTTGATGATTATTGTTTTTAATGGAGATTCCAATCTAATTGAAATTTGTATATTTATTACATAAAAATAAAGTAATGAAACTGACAGCATCACTATTTGCTGAATTTCACTGACTGTTTCATAGTACAGTAGAGCTATTTTCATTACATGACTGAGTATTCTCAATCCACATGATGAGGACGACTTCAACCACAGGTGCTTTTCCATTGCACATTCATGTTCTGTAGCAGTCTTAACTAGTAATCACAGGCTTCTTTTTTCATTGAGAGAAAAAAAGTTTTTTCTTCCTCATCATGATTTCAATGTGCAGGCAGATATAAATAAAAAATAAATAAAATAAAATGAATGTAGTTTTAAACTTTTTTATATGTTGTAATGTATGACAAGGAGCCAAAATTAACATTGAAGTTAGTTAGTTGATTACTATTTATGAATTATTGACAGAGAATTTAACGATTGTTTTCCAAGTTCCACCATCCATATATGTGGTTGATCACAAATCGTGGTCAACTGTTTTCACAAAAAATTATTTCACCAAATAGTTTCAAGTGTGATACAAATTAGGTGATAAGCATGTTAAGAAGATTTTTCTAAATGCATCACCTTTAACTTTCTAATGTGATATGTCAAGTCACAGATTCCATATATGAATTGAAGAGTTTGTGATAGAAAGAATGAGAGTGTGTAAGTGTGCTTGGAAAAATATGTGTGCATGTGTGTGTGTGTGTGTGTGTGTGTGTGTGTGTGTGTGTGTGTGTGTGTGTGACTGAGTGAAAGCTGTATTTAGCAGCACAAACCATAGGAAGCCTGGCTGCCATCAAGCAGGAACACAGAGACCAGGAATGAAGGGGGAAGTGAGAAAGTGTGGAGGCGGGAGGGAGAAAGCTGACGACGAGGAGTCACAGAAGTTGAATTCACAGCACAGTGGAGAGAAGACAGGAATAGAGAGAGTGAAAGAAAAAGAGAGAGGGCAGTGGATGATGGTAGTAGGCGGAAGCACTCACACGGCTCTTTGTCAGAGCTTTGCTGTTGTTTTCTCTGTTGCATATTTATAGCTGTTTATATTTGTTTCATGGATTGTGTTGCCTCCTGTTATTAGCCAGAGAAGGTGGAGAGCACTGGTCTTAGCTCTCAGGAGAGTGAGTGTGTCTCTTTGTTTTCCTATCATTGTGAGAGCCAATTTAATTCTCAGACCTTAGACATAGTGACATATTTTACAAGTTCATGTCGGCCAGTCATTCCTAAAAATGTCCTAACTTCCAAAGTACCTCCTAAAATCCCCAAAACATCCTAAAAGCCTAGAATTATCCTAAAACCCAAGACATGTCCTGAAATCTTAGAAACATCCTAAAGTCCAAAAATCTTCCTAAAATCCAGGAAACATCCTAAAATCCTAGAATTGTACGATGCTGACTGGCCTGTGGCCACACAAATCAAGTTGAGTATCCCTGATATAGAATAAAAAAATTATTTATCTAAACATGGAAACTGGAATCTCTAGTACACTTGAATTAAATCACACATCAAGCTTACTTGTCTGATTCTGGGTGCTGAAACAGGCTTAAGCTGGTCCAGGTGCACTTACAGCACATATTTTCAATCCAAATTGATCAGTCTGCATGCCCAAATCCGAAGTAAATCTAGCAGCCATATATGGGCCAGAGCTGGCTCACATTTGGTCCTCTGTTGCCAGAGCACAGCTGAAAGTGCTGGAACTTAGCCACAGTTTTCCTGACTTGGCTGACTGGGAAGGTTCAGGGGTTGGAGGCAAATATGTACCTGGGGGGACAAAATCCTATTAGAAAATCAACATTTTAGCACGGGGACTTGATAAATCTGCAAGTTATTTTTTTCTAGCCCTGCAAGATGACAACTTGCAGAGCTTAATACAAAACACCTAATGGTGTCATTTAAGGCTTTTGCATTCTTGTACCTTGGGTAGGATGGCAGAGACACTGGCTTGGGTTTAACCCTGCAGGAGCAAAACAATGTAGGTAATGTCTGATAACGTCATGTCATGAGGAGATTGTTGCTATGTGATATGAGTTTGCTGATGAAGCATTTTCAGAAACAGCCAAGATGGCTGCAGGTGACATGGACCTTTCTGTTAAATAAGGCTACTATGTTCAAATTCTGATGTCAAAAACGGTAACACTCGGTCACAGACATAATAATGCCACACCATCACAGCTTGTCTCTGTATGCTGTAGTCTCTTTGCATTGTCCGTTGCTTGGTGCTAAGTCACGTTTTATAGCTTATCCTATTTGGACACTATTATCCTGCATATTAAATCTGTTATGCTGAGACCCTTGACACCTGAGTAAATGGGCTTGCTTTTTTTCAAAAACATGGGAAAAAGGCACTGAGCACAGATAGAAGAAATGACATAAACATTTGCAAATTTAAAAGAACCTGAAAATCAGTATTAAGATAAAAAAGGGAAATGACCTGGAATATTTACCCTATTTTTTCCCTTTTTCCCCAGCCATTTTTTCATTTTTCAGCTTTTTAAAAATAACTTGTTTGTTTTGGGGTTTTTTTTCTCTTTTTTTGCAATTTGTGGAATATTTCTCACCAAATTGCTCAATGCCTCTTCACCCATGTTTTCTTTTTATTTAAAACAAATTGCACCAATTTGCTTAAGATTCAGAGGTTTAAATCATCATGACAGGTGTCTGAAAGCAGCTCCAGACAAGTGATGTAGCTCCCTGTTTTAACGTATGTTAAGGTGACTTTACGCTCTAACATTCCATAAGGTCCATATTATGTATAAGGAGTGAATGTAATCAATTTCAGTTGTAAGATGTGAAGCGACAGTTGAGTATAACTCTTTCAATTTGAGAATTATTAACAAGTGTTTTAAAAAGCAGAATTTGTCAGCGTAAGTGAGAAACTTGAGATTGAAGTCACTTTGGAAAGGGAGAGAGAGTACGAGGGACATAGAAAGAGAGAGAGAGAGAGTTGTCATTGCCAGCAAAGTGCTGTTGAGCAATATCACACGAGAGGGAGTGATGTTGTGCTCGTGCATCTTTTCGGCTGTGATTCGGTCGTAGGCATCGGGCCGCAGGCTGAGTGCCGAAGATAATCACAGCCGTGGTGATATAAAGTAGAACACACGACCTCGAGTGTGATTTTGCTTTTATACAATAGTTCTACAGTTCTATAACAGTTCTTTTATTTGTTAATATTAACAAGCGACAACAGATTATGAGTTGTTTGTTCATTTAGTGATTTTTTTGGCTCCGACAGCTGTTGCCTAGCAACACATAAACATTTTCCTGCACGCTGCTTGCTAATCTGTGTTAGCTCGGTCATCATGTTATGCGCAGAGCAGATGTTTAGTATCATGACCATTCATATCTGTGTTTTCAGTGAAATCAGAGTCTATTAAAAGACACTTTGGCGGCCTGTGAGATTCAGATGAGTTAGTTTAATCAGACAGATCTTTGCTGCAGTGTGTGTCCACTCACTGCCATGATCTCCGTTACCTCATATCAGAGTGTGTGTGTGTCGGTGTCGCTCAGGCTGTGGATAGTGTCAGACGAGTGTGTACCTGTCTCACTGCACAACCTTGTAACATCTGTAACAGCTGGTTTACTCCCACTAAACGAACACAGCAAAATCAGCATACTCAAATTAACACTCTGATTTGATTTTAACACTTTTGAAGTGTCTATATCGGTTCACACCACAAAGAGTTAATTTAACTCTTTTTGGAGAGTTAGTACCTTAACACTAATTTAGTGTAATTATTGACTTTTTGGAGTTAAAATCTAACACTTCTTAACACTAACCAGTGTTACTTACTATCTCAACACTTTTATGTAGTGTTAGACTGTTAGAATTGTTGATGAACTATACAAGTGTTACAGACATTTTAACACTGTAAGGTGTAAAATCAGTTATTCTGAATTGCTAAAAGGTTTGCTAAAAACAATGACATCACGTTTAGTTGAAACTTATTTATTTAAAACATGCACCACAAATTAACATTAAAAACACTTTAAAACATGTGACAATAGGGAACAATGTATGCTCTCTCACTGTCATTATAATACTGCTTGTCCAAGGGTTTAAAATAGGTGAGTTGGTTAATGCAAATCAGAGTATATTCATTGTTTTGCTCCTTTATGCAGTATGCATGAAGATGTTCATCAAAGTACAGGGTTTCAACAGTACAAACTATTATGAAAGCACTCTGTTCATGTACTATGATATTGCAGATTTTCTTGAACACAGGTAGGTCATGGGATGTTC
>NW_024644826.1:0-286 GCF_008729295.1 Plectropomus leopardus
CCATCATGACTGGCCATCTGCCCAGTCAGTTTGAACTGTTTGGCAAGTAAACTGAATTAAAGTATAGGCAGTGGAGACAAAATTAGAGCTTCAGCAACACGTGTACCCACAGCAGTGCTCGTACTTCATGCCACCCTTGCATAAGTGAGTGCCCCATTTAGACCACCTCAATAAAAAAAAAAAAGAAAAAAAGTTTGGACATGCCATTTCCACTACATAACATGCGGATATAACTTATCCATGGTTTGCAGAAATGCATAATCCCAACATTTTTTTTCTGGCAGCT
>NW_024644827.1:0-211 GCF_008729295.1 Plectropomus leopardus
AAACACTAAACCAAATTAAAAGTATTTAACATAAAAATGATGATTCAATCTACTCATTAGGGATGTCAACATCTACACGTGTAAACGGGTACACGGATAACAAATCATAACCGTTCAGAAAAATCAATAACCGTTTACACGTCATTTTTTCCTCTCCTCCTCCTCGTTCATTTCTCACCAATAGTATTTTTAGGGGTGATAATGTTGCCTG
>NW_024644828.1:0-209 GCF_008729295.1 Plectropomus leopardus
GTGCGTGCTTTCAATTTATATGCATAAGAATGCATTTTCTTTGTTGACCAACATTACAGAAAAAAGGGCCACACATATAGAATAAAGCGACGGTGGTCCCAAGGTGGCTGGTACATAATGACACAAGTTCCCTTTTGGATAGGACAGAGTGATATTCACACTCCACCATAGATTAATGAAAAAGAAATAGAAAGGTGCATTTTGTAAAG
>NW_024644829.1:0-304 GCF_008729295.1 Plectropomus leopardus
AGCAGCTCCAGACTTTATACTTCATGACATTACAAGTCTGAGACTTCATTCTCTAGTGTCTAGATCAGAGATATCACACATACTGGCTGATCCCTTGGCCATGGAAAAAACATACTGGAATTCCTACTTTAGATGTTCACCTTTACAATAAAGGGTTTCCCAGAAAGGACCAAAACGATATAAAGGTCAGCAACAGTATTTGCTGATTAAACATAAAAATAGATTTATTATCAGACTTTTACTGGAAATTCCCATTAAGAGTTATTACAAGCACAGGATCTCTTTTACAATGTATGTGCGTGCT
>NW_024644830.1:0-295 GCF_008729295.1 Plectropomus leopardus
GCTCCAGACTTTATACTTCATGACATTACAAGTCTGAGACTTCTTTCCCTAGTGTCTAGATCAGAGATATCACACATACTGGCTGATCCCTTGGCCATGGAAAAAACATACTGGAATTCCTACTTTAGATGTTCCCCTTTACAATGAAGGGTTTCCCAGAAAGGACCAAAACGATATAAAGGTCAGCAACAGTTTTTGCTGATTAATCATAAAAATAGATTTATTATCAGACTTTTACTGGAAATTCCCATTAAGAGTTATTACAAGCACAGGATCTCTTTTACAATGTATGTGC
>NW_024644831.1:0-384 GCF_008729295.1 Plectropomus leopardus
GAGCAGCTCCAGACTTTATACTTCATGACATTACAAGTCTGAGACTTTTTTCTCTAGTGTCTAGATCAGAGATATCACACATACTGGCTGATCCCTTGGCCATGGAAAAAACATACTGGAATTTCTACTTTAGATGTTCACCTTTACAATGAAGGGTTTCCCAGAAAGGACCAAAACGATATAAAGGTCAGCAACAGTATTTGCTGATTAATCATAAAAATAGATTTATTATCAGACTTTTACTGGAAATTCCCATTAAGAGGTATTACAAGCACAGGATCTCTTTTACAATGTATGTGCGTGCTTTCAATTTATATGCATAAGAATGCATTTTCTTTGTTGATCAACATTACAGAAAAAAGGGCCACACATATAGAATAAAGC
>NW_024644832.1:0-254 GCF_008729295.1 Plectropomus leopardus
TATGGGAACATTTTCTGTTACAGAACTGACAACACCAATATAATAAATTTCATTTGGGTTTAAGGGATAACAAACATTCTGTTGGTCCCAAAAATTAGGCTCTCGATGAGCAGAAGGAGCAGCTCCAGACTTTATACTTCATGACATTACAAGTCTGAGACTTCTTTCTCTAGTGTCTAGATCAGAGATATCACACATACTGGCTGATCCCTTGGCCATGGAAAAAAAATACTGGAATTCCTACTTTAGATGTT
>NW_024644833.1:0-213 GCF_008729295.1 Plectropomus leopardus
TACAGAACTGACAACACCAATATAATAAAGTTCATTTGGGTTTAAGGAATAACAAACATTCTGTTGGTCCCCAAAATTAGGCTCTCGATGAGCAGGAGGAGCAGCTCCAGACTTTATACTTCATGACATTACAAGTCTGAGACTTCTTTCTCTAGTGTCTAGATCAGAGATATCACACATACTGGCTGATCCCTTGGCCATGGAAAAAACATA
>NW_024644834.1:0-251 GCF_008729295.1 Plectropomus leopardus
ATTTTCTGTTACAGAACTGACAACACCAATATAATAAAGTTCATTTGTGTTTAAGGGATAACAAACATTCTGTTGGTCCCCAAAATTAGGCTCTCAATGAGCAGAAGGAGCAGCTCCAGACTTTATACTTCATGACATTACAAGTCTGAGACTCCTTTCTCTAGTGTCTAGATCAGAGATATCACACATACTGGCTGATCCCTCGGCCATGGAAAAAACATACTGGAATTCCTACTTTAGATGTTCACCTT
>NW_024644835.1:0-244 GCF_008729295.1 Plectropomus leopardus
GGGTTTCCCAGAAAGGACCAAAACGATATAAAGGTCAGCAACAGTATGTGCTGATTAATCATAAAAATAGATTTATTATCAGACTTTTACTGGAAATTCCCATTAAGAGTTATTACAAGCACAGGATCCCTTTTACAATGTATGTGCGTGCTTTCAATTTATATGCATAAGAATGCATTTTCTTTGTTGATCAACATTACAGAAAAAAGGGCCACACATATAGAATAAAGCGACGGTGGTCCCA
>NW_024644836.1:0-14236 GCF_008729295.1 Plectropomus leopardus
TAACTAGCAATATGACAAATATCGGCCTTGATAATCATCCAGGACGATAATCTGACAACTAAAGCAAAACATCGTCCATTCATAGCTCAGAAAATGATATCGCCAAACCATAATATACCACTTCTTAAGGCACTGTTGTATTTCAACATGTTTTAATTCAAAGTGTGCAGCCTGAATGTGAGAAAAGCTAAAGAGCGACAGAGGAAAGGTGAGTGTGAGTGCGTGAGAGAAAAACAGTGCTATGATTCAGCGTAACTCTTTGAAGGTCAACATTAATAGCCAGAATACCGTCCGTCCGTCCGTCCGTGTGTGTGTGTGTGTGTGTGTGTGTGTGTGTGTGTGTGTGTGTGTGTTGCACATATTTGGCTCCTTAAGAACTCGTGTTCCCTCTGACTGTACGTGTATCAGATATCAGGCCTTCATCCACAGCTGTAGCCTCACTACACAAGGTCAAACCAGTAGCTTGTTGGTTTTGGATCACAGTTTAGTGTGACGAGTTCACGGTCAAAACTGCACCTGACCGCGGCTCATGGCAGTGAGTGTAAAATGTGGACTGGGTTGCAAAAAAGCCCAAAACACTAATTTATCTGTATCGTGTGTCAGTTGCAGCTCCTATTGATTTCTTCGCAGCTTCAACCAGAACATGTATCTGAATCAATGTGTGTGTGTGTCTGTGTGTGTGTGTGTGTGTGTGTGTGTGTGTGTGCTGCTTGTGTGTGCCATTAAACAGAAACCAACACCCACGGCTGATGGCTGACTTACACGGGTGAGGCTCTTCTCCGTTGTCCATTATTTACATGCCAAACTGGTTGGTGCATGCATTTATGTTTTGGCAACGAGGTGCAAAAGTGCAGCTCAGGTCCACGTCCATGCATGATGAGACAGGTTAACCTTAAATAACCCTGCACGGGGGGTAACGTCACGAGAGGAAAAAGTCTGATGACCAGATGTTTGCCGTGTTCAAACATTTACTAATATAATATTGATTTCATGATTTAAGAATGCACGTCTTCTGGGATTGTGGTTATCTTAATGTTGAGATACAGCTAACGTCATCTTTTCATGAACTTAAAGGCTTTATTTATATTTTTACATATTATTTTTAATATATTTTATAGATTATAGATCAGATTTTTATGTTAAATCTAGGTCACTCCACATAGACAGCTGTTAACATTAATACCATATTACACCTTACCTGTGATGATAAATTAATATTTAATACGTGAATTGATAAAAAAGTTTCTTACCATTGAACAAACATTGACTTTTGCCCGCTATGTTTATGCATTTATGACATCAGGTCATTATTACTGTGTTATAAAATAACGTTATCAGTGTTAGTGTACTTGTCTGGCTTGCTTTAAAGTTAAAAGTTCACTTTCTTGCTGCAGCTCATAAATCCAAATACTTAAACTGTGATTTCCGCCATTTCTGCTGACCTGAAACTAATAAACAGTTCCGCTCCGAAAATAAAAAAATCAATATCTGGCAGCAGATGTTTTAATTGTTGCGAGCTGCAAAAAATAAATGAATTTGTGGGAAAGCCTGTCGGTGTCCATGCTTGGTACATGGGAGAAATTTCAGCTTGTTGAAAATCTGCGATCCTTACTAAATCCTCCTAAATCTTACACACTGGACCTTTGAACCTCATCACGTTCTATAGACCTGTGATCTTTGAGACGCTGCAGGGCTCTACTGTTATTAAAAACAGTTTCCTGCAGTTTAAGACAAGGTCGAGGTTTTTTAAGAGCCACTCAGACTCTTATTATGTGTGTCAAATGTAAAAAGAAATCATTTTTAAAGTAGAACACAATGAATATACAATCATAAAAAATATCTGTTTAGTTTACCAACAGAAGTGAGAAATATCTGGCATTTGTGGCCTGTTTTCTGGGCAATTTTATGTTTCTCAATCCAAGTCTTTCTGCCCCTGCTTGGGATTAAAAATAACAAAAAGATGCACCGCACCTGCAAGTTATGATTCATAACAAACACAAGTGAGACCAAGGAAACGATCAATAAACCTGACAGCATATGACTGATTTAACTGGTCAGAGAGAATAAAGATGATAATATGATACATATCATCAGTCAAATATGTATCATTAAAGACACGTGAGAAATAAGTGGTACACCGATTGTCAGTGGTGAAAGGAGTATTCCATTTCTTTACTTTAGGAGTAAAAGTACTAATGCCACACTGTAAAAATACTCTCTGGTCCTTGACAAAGTCTTATACTAAAAATCATCACTTAAGTAAAAGTAAGCAAGTATGCTCATTACATGTACTTAAAGTGTTAAAAATAAAAGTATGCAATGCAGAAAAATCTGAAAAAAAAGAACACACTAAATCCACAAAATGCATCCCTGCCACAGTGGCCGCGGGTTCGATTCCAGCCTCGCCCCTATGCAACATATCATCCCCGCTCTCTCCCCCTCTCTAGCTATAGCTGTCTTATCAATTAAAGGCAAACAAGCCCAAAAATTATCTTTAAACAGTCAAAATTATTTTTAAAAAATCCCCCCAAAACTTAATGTACTGTATTTTAATTATTTTTTTATTTTATACAGTATAATGTTTTAATTCTTGTACATTCGCAAGCTTTCTAAATGTATAGTATTTATTACTTATTTTCCAAGATTTTTTGCTCCATCAGCATTTCACTGTACATGAACAGTGACAATACAAATATCTAAATAATGAAAAAATAGAAGAAAAAAAACACGCTTCAAGACTCAATGTTATTACAAATAAAAATTAAAAAACAACAGCTGAAACTCAAAATTATTAAATACATGTCAAAAATATTTATCAATCAGCTAATTTATGAATCAACCAACTGTTTCAATTTCCTTATATATGTTTTTTCGTTATTTATTTGTAACAAAACATATTTCATAAACTCTTCATGCTTTTTAGTGCAAAATTTTAATTTGTAAAGTAATTAAAACTGTCAGATAATCGTAGTGAAGTACGGTATTTCCCTCTTAAATGTAGTGGAGTAAAAGTATATAAATTGACACTCAAATTAAGTAAAAGTACCTAAAAACTTGTACTTCTGCACAGTACTTAAGTACATGTACTTGCATCACAGTCTTTGTATTTCACATCGTGACAAACAGGAAGCAGTGGCAGTGATTTTGGGTGAGCAGCAGTCACGAGACAAGATTCAAATCCCCCAAAATGTAATTTCTTCCGGTATTAAATAATGTAGCAGCCGCGGTTTTAATATTAAACACACATCAATACGAAGCTAATTTGTGCTGCAGCTCGTTAGCTTCGCCGTTAGCTTGTAGCGAAGGTCAAATCAAAGGGGGGCTAATATCTGATAGCATGGTGACCCCCGGCACCGCACCGAGGGGACACCCGGAGCTAAAAGGCTAACAGCGGCTAACAAACGCCCGGGGGGAGGCAGCGTTTGTCGGGCTGACAGCAAGCTAACTTAGCTTAGCATTAGCAGCTAGCATTAGCTTAACTTACCTCCAACTCCCAGATTCACCTTCTGCGGGTGGCTGTCCTCCCTGAAATCCGCCGTCAGCTTGAAGACCGCCACCGGAGGAGCCTGGGGGACATCGCTGAATATGGACATGGCTCAGGACAAGGCGGACGATCCCGGTGCAGAGGGAGGAGACGGGGAGAGGTGCTTCCAGAGACGGGCAGAGACAGAGAGACGGACCGGGGTTCACCTTCAGCCCGCTGGCTCAGGACAGACTGCGATGATGAAGGCGTCAGTCTGACAGCCAATAGGAAGGCACGTAAAGCTGACGTTGATCTGAGACAGCCAATGAGAGCACAGCATAGTCTATATGTGGCACAGTGATGGAAATACAATGTTTTGTATGTTTTTCATATTTATTTAATTTTATTCATTTGTCACTTTGAAACCTGAGCAAAGTGGCTTGATTTCTTTCCAAACAAACAAATTAATTTATTTTTTAAAAAGACCCTAAAACTAATAAATAAATGAATAAGTTTAAAAGAAAGTTTAAAAATTAAATGGACAAAAAAAAGAGGAAATTACTTGGAAATAAGATTAAAAATTATAATACATTTGTAAAATAACTTTAAATGTGTAAATATGATAATTAAAGTAATAATTTGATCCTACCTTATTTTTCCTTGGACATTTTTCCCTAGCTTTTTAGAAAAAAAATTTAAATCTACTGATTGTTTTTTTGTTTGTTTGTTTGTTTTTTAAAGAAATCACACCAATTTCAGGGTTGTGAAAGCTATCTGAAAGCAATACAAGAAAAGTGATGTCGCTCTTGGTTTCAAAGGGCTACTATTTGTTCTAATTTAATTGCGGTTTATATTTGTTTTAAAGAAATTTTAAAATGTTCGATCTTTAATATATATAATGCACATATAGTATATATTGCATATTGTCTATGTAAAGAAAAACAAACAATTCTAAACTTTACATACTAGTTTTTGCATTGTAATGTGGCACCAGACTCATATTTTTTATATTTTTACACACTTAACATACTCCACATTATACTTTTTAATTAATATTGTTGTAATTTTAAATCCCTGTATGTATATATTTATATAAAAATGTTTATAAAGAGAGTGTCACCACTGCACAAAGAGCAGACACAGCAAAACATGTACAATATGCTAAACACACATTTTCTTAAAAATGTTCAATATGTAAATGAGATTACATTATGTGCACACTGAAAGGATTAAATGAAAGATAGCACAATAATCTAGTTTTAGAGGTTTATGAAGGGGAACCTGTGCTTTATATAAACATTGTGTGATAAGCAGGAGGAGGTGCAGATAAGCAGAGTGTGTTATCAGAGGCATCAGAGGAGACTGAGCGTGTAAAATCAGTTCCTGTGCTCTGCCACGAGAGGTCAGTGCCACCGAGCACAAGACTGATTCTGAGCTAACATGCTTCATCAGCATGACTTTCAAAAAGTCACATTTCACCCTCCTGTCAGAGTCTGCTACAGCATCTGATGACCTTATTTGGACACTGAAATGTAAATGTGCTGCACTACATCCTGCCTGCACGATTTAAAGAATGCAAAAGATTTAAATTACACACATACTGTTACAAAATATTATTTTTCCAACAGTTTAATCTCCATCTGTACCTCATGTTTAAGCACCAGTGTGGGAGAAAAACTATGCAAATAACTCAATGTAAAGACAGTCCTGTGTTCAATACTTAAGTTAAACCACATCTGTAAAATAAGCTCTCATCAGCAAAATAGGCTGACATTAATTATTAGAAGTGACATAAAGAGTGCCCCCTTTTCAGAATATCAATAAACAGAGAATCTCAGTCTACAAAGTAATAAAAAAATCTAGCTTAAAATAAAACGCATAGATTTTAAATAAAAGTACAATATGCTTCTGTAATACAAAAGTAAAAGTAATCAAAAAAGGAATTTTTTCAGGTAAAGTGCAGTACCTCAAATTACTTGAAAGGCATTTTACACTATTATATTATTATTATAATTACTATTATTAAAACTACTTCTTTTATTTATTTATTTATTTATTATCAAAGTGTTATATAAATAAAAGTATTGGATTACAAATTTTACTTAAGTAAAAGTGCAAATGTATTACTATAAAAAATGAAAGTATCAAAAGTAAAAGTACTTTTTATGCAGAAAAGCCAGTGTCAGAATATTATGTGCATTTCCCTGTTTTTTCTCTTGTCTTTTTAAAAATATTATTATTTAAAAAATTAGATTATAAATTGTAGTAACTATTATATTTCAGTAACTGAAACTAAAGTTGTCTGATAGATGCAGTAGAGTAAAAAGTATATTTGCCTCAAAGTGTAGTAGAAAGTTGGAAATACTGAAGTAAAATACAAACTGCAAAACTGCTTTGAGGACACACACAATGTACATACTGCACACACACACAACACACACACACACACACACACACACACACACACACACACACACACACACAGGTGGATTCAGTAGGTGGTTTAAGCTTCTTTTCCTTCTCTTCGCTTTTGAAGAACTTCGTAAAAACATCCAGGTGTGTTTTTTACCTTTCTCCTCTTCCTCTTCTTCTTCTCTGTTTGATCTGAAGTGTCTGATGAATAGCCTCAGCTTCACTCCTGTAAGGCCTCCACTTCCAGCCCTCCTGTAGCTAAAGTAGCATGTTTTTGTGTCAGTGAAGTGTGACTGTCACACACACACACACACACACACACCACACACACACACACACACACACACACACACACACACACACACACACACACACACACAGATATTCCCTGTGAATAAACACTGCAAGTAAAACTCTAATATAAAGATATATATTTCCTCACACTCACCTCACTCCACCTTCCAAAAATGTCTAACACACACACACACACACACACACACACACACACACACACACACACACACACACACACACACACACACACACACACACACACGGTGCTCCCCTCTCACTCTGTCATTGACAGAGATGAGGAGACGAGGCCTCCTCCTCTCCTCCACTTTTTGCTCTCCCTCTGCAGAAACACTCCGGTGAACAGTGTTGGGTTTCAAAGGGGCGAGGGGCTAATGCTCCTGGATGAAGGTGATTGAGTCAATTTGTCGACATGATGGACGTTTTGTGGCCCCGGCTCCCGCTCTCCCGTTGACTGCAGGCTGCGGGGCTGAACACAAGTTTTTCAGATATTTTTTTTAGGAGTGTTTTTGCTCAGAGAGCAGCGGAGGGGAACGACTAAAACTTAAATGATAAGGGAAGATAAGACTGTAAATCTGGTTTTAAGTGACAGTTGTAATTGTCAAGTGCATTTAAATTTCAGCCACTGAGAGAGTGTGAGGTGTTAATGCGAGTCCAGATCCATTCGAAACATAGAAGATAGCATCTGAATAATGAAGGTTTATCAGAAATACATATTTTTCCAATGGAAACCAGCCATTTAGTTTAATTTTATTTGTGTAGATCCTGAGAGGGCATTATGTATTAACTCACCTCTCTGCTCTAAACAGCAGCACCACATTCACTGATACGTTTTAAACCACCTGAAAAGGATTAATATCAGTTTACGTGGATGGTGTATTAATATTTTCACCGCTTTACCTTACCGACAGGGATTTGAAGCTGTCATTTTACTCCACTGAACAGCAGAGTTTCTGATCTACCGCTGCCTCCATCAGCTGTTGTGTTGGTAAAGAGGAGAAAATATTCAATATTGCATAAACTTGAACTGATACTGATTTTTTAGGGGCTAAAATATGTTTTGCTGCACCCCGTCCACAGCAGGACATCACTTAGCTTCTGTGCTGGTGTTGTGGGACTATACTTTATTTATCAGAGCGGGGTGGCTGGGGTGTGACTTTTTTAAATTAAAAATAAAACTAAAATACTTCATTTCAAGTTAAATGTTCCTAATTTAAGCCAAAATTAAAAACACAAGCCCATCGTAAGTGCTTACAGTTTTTAATGCCTTAACCACCGAGGGCGGCTGGCGCGGCGACTAAAAGCACACGCAGAACGCCGACTCCGGTTGAAGTCCGACTGAAGTGTCAACATGACGTGTGTTACACCAATTTTGAGAAATTCAATTTAGTCCAATTTCAGTCTGACTAACACAATAATTCGACTTTTTCTAACATCATAAAAATGTACTGAGTGGCTCCAGATACAGCAGTTAGCATGTTTGCACGAGCCACCTCAGTCCTCCAACATATTTGGCACACGGGAGACGTTTCAGTCCTGAAACCTCAATGCTGAATGTCATTAAATTCTCCACACTGACTCATTAATGCTAATAACTCAAGAGCTGCTGTGTCGCTCAAGTTCAACCCTCTGTACAACAACACAAACGACACGAACGTCTGCCCTGAACACACAATTACAGCAGTCATCCTCATTATAATCTGTCTGTAAACACAAGTAAAAGCAGACGGAGGTGAAAATTAGGATTTACACTTCTCTCATTTGCTCCACTGTTCGCGGGAGTTGTTGAAAACCAAAAACCATCCACAGGAGGGAGTGATAAAAATAATTAGTGGAAAACAGATAATCTGTTTCCTCCAGCTTGAAGAACAGAAGTTGCTCCAGCTGCTTTTTCTCAGTCAACAGCCGTTATCCTGCACCAAGGCCCTGTGTGTGTGTGTGTGTGAGTGTGTGTGTGTGTGTGTGTGTGTGTGTGTGTGTGTGTGTGTGAGACAAGGGCATATAGGGGGCAAAGCACCTGCATAGAGACTCTTATACTGTTCCCACCCCACCACCCCCACACACACACACACACACACACACACACACACACACACACACACACACACACACACACACACACACACACACACACACACACACACACACACACACACACACACACACACACACACACACACACACACACACCTCTCCCGCCAAAACTTTCTTTCAAGCTTCAGATGTTTTCATTCCTCAAATGTTTCATGTGTGAAACATCTGAGGAATGGGGAGAAAACTCTTTGTGTGTGTGTGCGTGTGTGCGTGTGTGTGTATATGTGTGTGTGCGTGTGTGTGACAAAATGCGAGTCCTTGTAACACAACTAAATGACACAAATTTTAGGGTGAAGAAATTTAGGTTAAGGGTCTACTTTGAAGGATTTGGGGGGCGGGATTATTGGGATTATTATTAATGTATGTTTTCTTTAGTCTATAATCACCTGAAAATAAAAATCGTCGTGTTTTCATTACCTTAAAATGAGCTTGTTATAATCCAGAGGGGGGGTCCTTGTCAATGGAGATCGCCATGTTTCACCGCCATGTTTCTAAAGAAGCTCAGAACGGACAAACCAAACACTGGCTCTGAACAGGGACACTCACATTTTCACATCAGTCGCCGTACATGTTCGCAGCCCCTCCGCAATAAGCAGTGCCAGAAAATTCAGATCTGTAACGAGAAACTGCTTTCTTCAGTGTCTTTAAATCACCATGTGGCGTCGGCGTGGGGCCGGTGTGGGGCCGGTGTGGGGCGTGTCGTCCATCTTTATATACAGTCTGAAGCAGCAGCTATTTCCTGCCAACGTTTCTCTCGTTCATATCGGTCGTGATAGGAGGAGGAGGAAACATCAAAGAGGCACGCATGCTGTTGCCACAGCTCGAACAACTTGGCCTCCACATTTTCTATCCAGCATCGTGTTGCCGTGGCATTTTCAGATCTGTTTGCCACTTCAGTGCAGGTGCAGTGAGAAAAAAAAGGCACTGACGTTTAGACTCGTGGCTCTGCTTCGACTGTGCGACAGCCTGCGCCGACCGACCAAAAACTCTGACGTGAGAGATTCATCAGATCGTCTGATGGCTGATCGGGAGCAGATTATTGGTCTTCGTTCCCAAACACTACAGGGAAAACAACACCTGACAAAGCTGATTTTAACTTTAAAATGAGTCATGCGGCCCAAAAACGGGATAAAAATCATACAGTGTAAACTTGTACTCAATCTCACACACTGGACCTTAAAGGTTCAGCCAGTAACGGTTAGGTTACAGTCAGTCCCCAGAAAAAGGAAACATGGCCGTGTGTGTGTTTATCTCGTTTATGAAAACGAAAAGCAAAGGAGGATCTAATGTGTCCTTTCATGTGCGTCAGCCGCTGCAGCTCTGTGTTAAGCTGCGAGACTGTGGAGACCAATCAGCACCTATAGGGGAGGTCTGGACACGGGGGTGTCAGTGGGTGGATGTCGGGGGGGTCAGGGGTGATTCATTGTCAGGTCAGTAATTATCAGATTTGCCGAGGAACAACACCCACAGCAGGACACACACACACACACACACACACACACACACACACACACACACACACACACACACACACACACACACACACACACACACACACACAGGTTAACCAGCCCGGGGCCAGCCGAGGCCTGTCAACTCAGTGGGACGAGTTGACAGGCCGACCGGGGGGGTCAGGGGTGATTCATTGTCAGGTCAGTAATTATCAGATTTGCCGAGGCCCCAGCAGGAACAACACACACACACACACACACACACACACACACACACACACACACACACACACACACACACACACACACACACACACACACACACACTGACAAGCTCTGACACACACATGAGGAAACACACTGGAATGCAGATATACACATGTAGATATAAACGTGTTTTTGTAGCAAATAAACGCATAAATACCCATAAAAACATGTATACTCTCAGCAGACGGGGAGCACAAACAAAGAGGTTTCAGGAGGCGAGTTTCTACTAGAGATTTGAGCAAAACTCATTTTTGAAATGTCAATAAAACATAATTGCGAAATGACTGCGTTTCCACTGAGTGTTATGTGACTTCTCTCGGGATAACTTCCCAACAAGCAATAGATGTTTAAAACGTCTACAGCTTTATTTCTATCACAGCCAACGCGCTGGCCGTCATCATTTACAGTCAAAGGTGTCACAAACGTGTTATGGAGCCACAATGGAAATGTGAGCAGCCACATATAAGGGATTTCTGGGAGCTGATAGTCCATGATTTCACAGAGGAATTGCGGATTCAAAACTTCCAGATAATCTGTCAACTTTCTCAGAGTTATGTGAATAAATAACAGCTCTTGTAGCTCCTGCTGCATCGTGAGGGAGCCAGTTCCTCCTGGCGAGCTCATAGCCATAGCATCATGTGACCTAGAAAAGACTAAAAAGTGTCTCCATTGCAGTTTTGTGAAATATGGCTTTATTTGAACTGCCTGAAATACCACCTCATGCAAGCGTAAAAACTTTTTTTTCAAAATTTGAGTGTTTCCATCAGGCGTGTTTTATAATCACAATTTCAATTTTTGCTAATTGAGGGTTAATGGAAACCCGCCTTACAACAAGCAAAGGGAAGGCTCATAAGTGTGGAGAGGAAATGAATAACCCATTAACTTCAACAGATACTACTTGTACTGCTTCACTGCTAATTTTACTACTATGAAGCCCCTTTCTCACCGCACAAAACACCCACAAGCAAACATTATCTACAAGTTGCAATAATGTTTTAAAGAAAACATTTCAAATATTTTTCTTACAAGATTAAATGCTAATTAAGATGTAATGTTTTAACTGCAATATTCTGGATGTTTTGGTGATGTTGAGAGGTAAAGAACATTCTGGGAACTAAAAGAAAACTTGCCGCTGAAAACGTTACTAAAACATTCAGCGGTGTCATTGTACCGTTGCACCTCATAACGTTTTTAGAACCAAAAATTGCTGGCTGTGCTGTCACCTGTCAACATCATCAATGTTGCAGTTATAACGTTACATCTTAGTCAGCATTTAACCTTTCAGGAACATGATTTGAAATGATAAACATCCTTAAAACGTTCTTTGAACATTAGATTCAAATGTGTTCTTTAAAACATTATTGCAGCTTGTATGTAATGTTTGCCAATGTTGTGGGAACGTTTCCTCGTAGCTGGGATTTCCCATCTCTCACTCCCTTCATTTCCTGTCAGCGCTCTACGATCCACTCTCCAATAAAAGCATAAAAAACGACATTATAGTTTCTGCTGAAGGTGAACCTCTGAAAAAACGGATTAACACCTGCAGAAAAAGCTCTCCACAGGCTGTCTGAGTGTCTCTGAAAGCCTCTGTGGTCCTCATGTCCCTGCACTGTCTCTGTGTCTCAGTGTGTCTCAGTGCGTCTCTGCGTCTCTGTGGACGTGCTGCCATTGACAGTTAATGGCGTGTGGTTTGTCAGCGAGCTGTAGGTCTCATTTCCTGTCAAACGTGTGCACACAACAACTTGTCAACACGGTAATTTAGGCTGCTGTGCCGAGATCAAGACCTTACCGAAAGTTTCGGCTGTGGTGTGTGTGTGTGTGTGTGTGTGTGTGTGAGTGTGTGTGTGTGTGTGTGTGTGTGTGAGAGTGTGTGTGTGTGTGTGTGTGTGTACTGTACGTCTCACTTCAGCTCCATCTCTGCCTTCTCGTCTGTGTTGAGTCTGGGTGATTTCTGACAGGAAGTGATCCGTGCCGCTGCGTACACATCAACAAACAGGACCTGGGTCTGTGAGGAGGAGGTGGTGGAGGTGGAGGTGGAGCTGGAGGAGGTGGTGGACAGGGTCAGAGGTCAAAGTGGGAGGAGACTGTTGACTGACAGCCTTTAGCGGCGGCGTGTCTGCTGTTTGTTTGACCAGAGGCCTGTCCTGTCATCAGGGCTCCCCCCGACAGCAAAGAGGAGACAAGACGGGAAGGAGACAGGAGTTGTTGAGGTATAAAAAGGAGGAGCAAACTGTTGAACCTCCTGACAGGCAACAACAGCTTAACCAGGCGTATTTAGGGACTGTTTGGCGCATTTTATGCACTTTTCATGCTTGTGTCATACATTTGGGCAAGATTGTGTATTTTTGTATAATATTGAGCTCCTACAATAAGTCTAAAATACTCTGTGGAAACTAAATAGTTACATTCAGACTGTTCAGGTCAAAAAATGCTCCATTGAAACCCATTCAAACTGACATTTTTGATCCCACAGCCATCAAAGCAGAAAAACGTGACTTGTATTATTTCCGGGTGTCATTTTGAGCTTTTGTCTTGGATTGTGTCATTTTTACTGTTTTCCACCTGATGACGTCATTTGTTTTAACCATATTTGACATATAGAGAACACACATGCTATTTCCACAAAGTGCACTGTCACAATCAATGTTGCTGCTAATCTTTGACATATCCCAGACTGTGATAAAAAACAAACAAACAAATAAATAAATAAATAAATGATAAATTTGTTTTTCATCCAAAAATATACTGGCATCATGACAAAACCTGGCATTTAAAGGGTTTAAATTCTGAAAATTATTGAATATTTGATATTTATAATTAGGACCGATGCTAATAAAAATATAAACCCAAAAAAAGTGGAAAATCTTATTTTTTATGATATCTTTAAAAGCTTGATTTTGAAAGTGCATTTTGTGCACAGAGCGATATCAGTGTGTGTAATATCAAAGCGGGCCCTGAGGGTAAATAATATTTTAATGTTATTCAGTGAAACCTGTCATTTTTTCACTTTCTGTTCTCTAATTAGCTGTAGTGATCACCTGCTGCTTCACTGTTGCTGTCAGAGAGCTGCATCACTCCACCAGCTTCACACCATCACCACTGCAAGACACACAAAAAGTCTGGATTAAAATCATTTTAAAAAAAAAAAAAAGCCAAAAAAAAAAAGCTCTGAAGAGGGTAGCAAGATCCTGTGTCATAACAGGACAATAGTGCTAAGTTTTTACAATTACTTTAAAAAAATGGGAAGAAGGCAACAAGCAACTTAAGAAATGACCCAAAAACTTGAAGCGAAAAAAATTTGAAAATTAGAAATTAGAAAAAGCATGTACAAGAAAACTGTCCCCCAAAATAGCAATAAAGTAAAAAACAAAAACAAACAAGGAAATAACCTGAAAAAAGTACTTAAAATAATTATAATTTTGTAACATAATTGTAACTCTAAAAGTAATATGATTGTAGTTTTATGAAAAAAATAAAATAATTTTAATGATCATTTTTATTATAATATTTATTTCCAAATCATTTAGTAATTAATTTTACCTTTTATATCTTATCTATTAACTCTTTTATGCTTTATATTTATTGCTCTGTATGGCACTTTGAAATGCCCTTTTGTACAAAATGTGCTTTACAAATAAAGCTGCCTTGCCTTTAAAATATAATTCTAAAGAAATACTAATTTCTTGCCATTTGTTGGACATTTCTTGGCTAAGTTGCTTATTGCCTTTTTCACCGTTTTTTTCCGAAGAAATCAAACCAATCAAAAGGTTTAAAAACTTGTGAAAAGCATCCGGGTGCAGCACAAGAAAAGTGAAGGGTTTCAAAGGGTTAAAGAGCTGTTACCTAAAATATCAAAGGTGCATTATTACAAAAAACATTATATTTATCAGGCAATACGCCTCACCGAGATTTTTATTTTTGTTTTCAAAGCCACAGCGAGCCTGGACCAGATGCTGGTCTGAACGTACAGTCACACTTCGCCCACGCGGGCTGGTATCCCTGAACTGTCCAACGGGCAGCGTCCGCCCTCGGCTGACTGATGGTCTCATTGTTGCCATCCCAACCGGTGGCTGTCAAGGCTACTGAGCTGCACGATGGCTCGACTCAGGACACAGTCAGCTCCTATTTTTGGCTTTCAGGGCCACTTTCTGAACTGAGAAGGCCTCGCCAGCAGCTGATGGGAACTGGATTGTGTGTGTGTGTGTGTGTGTGTGTGTGTGTGTGTGTGTGTGTGTGT